>NW_027473213.1:0-32500 GCF_030347505.1 Rhynchophorus ferrugineus
TGAGACTCAGCCTTTAGCTTGGGGATTCGTCTTGTCGGTTATAATATACTCGATATATATTATATAGAGACGAGACCCCTGTATCACCTCACACACATGTACCCATAATAATATACGTATGTATATTAGATGTGAGGAAGTGTGTGTATATGTGTATAAATAACGAGGCGAATAGAGAGGATGTCAATCCTTTCTATTCGCCTTTTTATTTGTCTAAATTCGTTCTTGGGAACATTTTCCGTACATAAATATATCGCATTGATATACATCGACGATGCATTTATGTATGCCTGTATAAATAACAAAGGCGAATAGAGAGGATGTCAATCTTTTCTATTCGCCTCTTTTATTTGTCTAAATTCGTTCTTGGGAACATTTTCCGTACATAAATATATCGCATTGATATACATCGACGACGCATTTATGTATGCATGTATAAATAACAAAGGCGAATAGAGAGGATGTCAATCTTTTCTATTCGCCTTTTTATTTGTCTAAATTCGTTCTTGGGAACATTTTCCGTACATAAATATATCGCATTGATATACATCGACGATGCATTTATGTATGCCTGTATAAATAACAAAGGCGAATAGAGAGGATGTCAATCTTTTCTATTCGCCTTTTTATTTGTCTAAATTCGTTCTTGGGAACATTTTCCGTACATAAATATATCGCATTGATATACATCGACGACGCATTTATGTATGCATGTATAAATAACAAAGGCGAATAGAGAGGATGTCAATCTTTTCTATTCGCCTTTTTATTTGTCTAAATTCGTTCTTGGGAACATTTTCCGTACATAAATATATCGCATTGATATACATCGACGATGCATTTATGTATGCCTGTATAAATAACAAAGGCGAATAGAGAGGATGTCAATCTTTTCTATTCGCCTTTTTATTTGTCTAAATTCGTTCTTGGGAACATTTTCCGTACATAAATATATCGCATTGATATACATCGACGACGCATTTATGTATGCATGTATAAATAACAAAGGCGAATAGAGAGGATGTCAATCCTTTCTATTCGCCTTTTTATTTGTCTAAATTCGTTCTTGGGAACATTTTCCGTACATAAATATATCGCATTGATATACATCGATGATACATTTATGTATGCTTGTAT
Source organism: Rhynchophorus ferrugineus (assembly GCF_030347505.1). Lineage (NCBI taxonomy): Eukaryota > Metazoa > Arthropoda > Insecta > Coleoptera > Curculionidae > Rhynchophorus > Rhynchophorus ferrugineus. Next base: position 1,138 of record NW_027473213.1, read on the forward strand.
AAATAACAAAGGCGAATAGAGAGGATGTCAATCCTTTCTATTCGCCTTTTTATTTGTCTAAATTCGTTCTTGGGAACATTTTCCGTACATAAATATATCGCATTGATATACATCGACGACGCATTTATGTATGCATGTATAAATAACAAAGGCGAATAGAGAGGATGTCAATCCTTTCTATTCGCCTTTTTATTTGTCTAAATTCGTTCTTGGGAACATTTTCCGTACATAAATATATCGCATTGATATACATCGATGATACATTTATGTATGCTTGTATAAATAACAAAGGCGAATAGAGAGGATGTCAATCCTTTCTATTCGCCTTTTTATTTGTCTAAATTCGTTCTTGGGAACATTTTCCGTACATAAATATATCGCATTGATATACATCGATGATACATTTATGTATGCTTGTATAAATAACAAAGGCGAATAGAGAGGATGTCAATCTTTTCTATTCGCCTTTTTATTTGTCTAAATTCGTTCTTGGGAACATTTTCCGTACATAAATATATCGCATTGATATACATCGACGACGCATTTATGTATGCATGTATAAATAACAAAGGCGAATAGAGAGGATGTCAATCTTTTCTATTCGCCTTTTTATTTGTCTAAATTCGTTCTTGGGAACATTTTCCGTACATAAATATATCGCATTGATATACATCGACGATGCATTTATGTATGCCTGTATAAATAACAAAGGCGAATAGAGAGGATGTCAATCTTTTCTATTCGCCTTTTTATTTGTCTAAATTCGTTCTTGGGAACATTTTCCGTACATAAATATATCGCATTGATATACATCGACGACGCATTTATGTATGCATGTATAAATAACAAAGGCGAATAGAGAGGATGTCAATCCTTTCTATTCGCCTTTTTATTTGTCTAAATTCGTTCTTGGGAACATTTTCCGTACATAAATATATCGCATTGATATACATCGATGATACATTTATGTATGCTTGTATAAATAACAAAGGCGAATAGAGAGGATGTCAATCCTTTCTATTCGCCTTTTTATTTGTCTAAATTCGTTCTTGGGAACATTTTCCGTACATAAATATATCGCATTGATATACATCGATGATACATTTATGTATGCTTGTATAAATAACAAAGGCGAATAGAGAGGATGTCAATCTTTTCTATTCGCCTTTTTATTTGTCTAAATTCGTTCTTGGGAACATTTTCCGTACAAAAATATATCGCATTGATATACATCGACGATGCATTTATGTATGCCTGTATAAATAACAAAGGCGAATAGAGAGGATGTCAATATTTTCTATTCGCCTTTTTATTTGTCTAAATTCGTTCTTGGGAACATTTTCCGTACATAAATATATCGCATTGATATACATCGACGATGCATTTATGTATGCCTGTATAAATAACAAAGGCGAATAGAGAGGATGTCAATCTTTTCTATTCGCCTTTTTATTTGTCTAAATTCGTTCTTGGGAACATTTTCCGTACATAAGTATATTGCATATAATATGCGTATGTATATAAAGACAAATACAAGGGATGTAAATCTCTTTTATTTTGCTAAATTCGTTTTACAGAACGTTGTGTAAACTTAAGGATATCATTCATCTTAACCGATAAGCACCTAGCCTATACTCTTTTTGTATTCTATTATCATGTTTGGAAACATTTTCTTACGATTTCCAGAATTAAATTCACTATTTTAATTCGGAACATTGTCTTAAATGTACGTTCAGTTCGAAGACGAACCACAAGATACGTTTATAAGTTATACCTTATGAGACTATTAAATATACAGTTTTCAGACCTAATGCGATGAACTATCAAAAAACAATTAAAAAACATCGCCCCGTGCGGAAATTGAATTGGAGACTAATTCCATTCATCTGAATTCGATCATTACCCGCATTGTACTTCTAGAGCCCGTTCGGTCCGATGGCGAATAAAATCCGCGTTTCAGTATATCATATGCGGTTAAACGGTGAGGCCAGTTACAACTGCATTAAAACCTCCGATGTATACCTGAATATAGCGGGAGGACGCCCGCATAATTTGACGAACCTTCAAGTGCACCTACTTATGAGGGACCATATAATACCAATTCGACATGACGAGAATTCAGAGCCAAATCGATATCACATGGCAACTATATTTGGTTCTAATGAAATGAAGGATCAACGAACATGAAGACATGCTCATCAATCACAGATACATGGAATTCTGTATCGTCGCAACCGATAATACGTACAACCTTCGATTGGAATGAATTAATCAAAAAAATTGGACGAAAATAGTTTAGACATTCAGAAAACTGACAATTAGGTAAAACTGTAAAACCTGCTTTAAATAGAAACCACATTAATCAAAAAAGGTCATGCATTGTAATACGATTAGTTACGAAAGTAGCCTAACCTTTGGACCATTTTGAATTTTAACTTATCGAGATATCGTTCGCGGGTAAACGGCGGGACTAACTACCACCGCCTTGACAACCGCAGCCTATGCCCGAACAAATCAGGAAGGCGCGTGCATGGATTAACGAGATTCCCACTGTCCTTATCTAAAATTTTACGCAATACTGCCGCGACGGAACCGAACAGGCGCTCGGAGACCCGTACGTGAACCGTCCCCGATACTTACGCAGGAAAGACCAGCTCGGAGCTTTAACAAGCACCAGAGCCATAGACAGATAGTCTACATTTCAAAATGTCCATATACTTACGCAGGAAAGACCAGCTCAGCAGATCGCGTTCGGATCCGTTCAGAGAAGGATCGAGATGCCGAGCGCGGGTAAACGGCGGGACTAACTACCACCGCCTTGACAACCGCAGCCTATGCCCGAACATATCAGGAAGGCGCGTGCATGGATTAACGAGATTCCCACTGTCCTTATCTAAAATTTTACGCAATACTGCCGCGACGGAACCGAACAGGCGCTCGGAGACCCGTACGTGAACCGTTCCCGATACTTACGCAGGAAAGACCAGCTCGGAGCTTTAACAAGCACCAGAGCCATAGACAGATAGTCTACATTTCAAAATGTCCATATACTTACGCAGGAAAGACCAGCTCAGCAGATCGCGTTCGGATCCGTTCAGAGAAGGATCGAGATGCCGAGCGCGGGTAAACGGCGGGACTAACTACCACCAACTTGACAACCGCAGCCTATGCCCGAACATATCAGGAAGGCGCGTGCATGGATTAACGAGATTCCCACTGTCCTTATCTAAAATTTTACGCAATACGGCCGCGACGGAACCGAACAGGCGCTCGGAGACCCGTACGTGAACCGTCCCCGATACTTACGCAGGAAAGACCAGCTCGGAGCTTTAACAAGCACCAGAGCCATAGACAGATAGTCTACATTTCAAAATGTCCATATACTTACGCAGGAAAGACCAGCTCAGACCTTTAACAAGCACCAGAGCCATAGACTCATGGTCTACATTTCAAAATGTCCCTAACTAAGATCGCGTTCGGATCCGTTCAGAGAAGGATCGAGATGCCGAGCGCGGGTAAACGGCGGGACTAACTACCACCACCTTGACAACCGCAGCCTATGCCCGAACATATCAGGAAGGCGCGTGCATGGATTAACGAGATTCCCACTGTCCTTATCTAAAATTTTACGCAATACGGCCGCGACGGAACCGAACAGGCGCTCGGAGACCCGTACGTGAACCGTCCCCGATACTTACGCAGGAAAGACCAGCTCGGAGCTTTAACAAGCACCAGAGCCATAGACAGATAGTCTACATTTCAAAATGTCCATATACTTACGCAGGAAAGACCAGCTCAGCAGATCGCGTTCGGATCCGTTCAGAGAAGGATCGAGATGCCGAGCGCGGGTAAACGGCGGGACTAACTACCACCACCTTGACAACCGCAGCCTATGCCCGAACATATCAGGAAGGCGCGTGCATGGATTAACGAGATTCCCACTGTCCTTATCTAAAATTTTACGCAATACGGCCGCGACGGAACCGAACAGGCGCTCGGAGACCCGTACGTGAACCGTCCCCGATACTTACGCAGGAAAGACCAGCTCGGAGCTTTAACAAGCACCAGAGCCATAGACAGATAGTCTACATTTCAAAATGTCCATATACTTACGCAGGAAAGACCAGCTCAGCAGATCGCGTTCGGATCCGTTCAGAGAAGGATCGAGATGCCGAGCGCGGGTAAACGGCGGGACTAACTACCACCACCTTGACAACCGCAGCCTATGCCCGAACATATCAGGAAGGCGCGTGCATGGATTAACGAGATTCCCACTGTCCTTATCTAAAATTTTACGCAATACGGCCGCGACGGAACCGAACAGGCGCTCGGAGACCCGTACGTGAACCGTCCCCGATACTTACGCAGGAAAGACCAGCTCGGAGCTTTAACAAGCACCAGAGCCATAGACAGATAGTCTACATTTCAAAATGTCCATATACTTACGCAGGAAAGACCAGCTCAGACCTTTAACAAGCACCAGAGCCATAGACTCATGGTCTACATTTCAAAATGTCCCTAACTAAGATCGCGTTCGGATCCGTTCAGAGAAGGATCGAGATGCCGAGCGCGGGTAAACGGCGGGACTAACTACCACCACCTTGACAACCGCAGCCTATGCCCGAACATATCAGGAAGGCGCGTGCATGGATTAACGAGATTCCCACTGTCCTTATCTAAAATTTTACGTAATACGGCCGCGACGGAACCGAACAGGCGCTCGGAGACCCGTACGTGAACCGTCCCCGATACTTACGCAGGAAAGACCAGCTCGGAGCTTTAACAAGCACCAGAGCCATAGACAGATAGTCTACATTTCAAAATGTCCATATACTTACGCAGGAAAGACCAGCTCAGACCTTTAACAAGCACCTGAGCCATAGACTCATGGTCTACATTTCAAAATGTCCCTAACTAAGATCGCGTTCGGATCCGTTCAGAGAAGGATCGAGATGCCGAGCGCGGGTAAACGGCGGGACTAACTACCACCACCTTGACAACCGCAGCCTATGCCCGAACATATCAGGAAGGCGCGTGCATGGATTAACGAGATTCCCACTGTCCTTATCTAAAATTTTACGCAATACGGCCGCGACGGAACCGAACAGGCGCTCGGAGACCCGTACGTGAACCGTCCCCGATACTTACGCAGGAAAGACCAGCTCGGAGCTTTAACAAGCACCAGAGCCATAGACAGATAGTCTACATTTCAAAATGTCCATATACTTACGTAGGAAAGACCAGCTCAGACCTTTAACAAGCACCAGAGCCATAGACTCATGGTCTACAATTCAAAATGTCCCTAACTAAGATCGCGTTCGGATCCGTTCAGAGAAGGATCGAGATGCCGAGCGCGGGTAAACGGCGGGACTAACTACCACCACCTTGACAACCGCAGCCTATGCCCGAACATATCAGGAAGGCGCGTGCATGGATTAACGAGATTCCCACTGTCCTTATCTAAAATTTTACGCAATACTGCCGCGACGGAACCGAACAGGCGCTCGGAGACCCGTACGTGAACCGTTCCCGATACTTACGCAGGAAAGACCAGCTCGGAGCTTTAACAAGCACCAGAGCCATAGACAGATAGTCTACATTTCAAAATGTCCATATACTTACGCAGGAAAGACCAGCTCAGACCTTTAACAAGCACCAGAGCCATAGACTCATGGTCTACATTTCAAAATGTCCCTAACTAAGATCGCGTTCGGATCCGTTCAGAGAAGGATCGAGATGCCGAGCGCGGGTAAACGGCGGGACTAACTACCACCACCTTGACAACCGCAGCCTATGCCCGAACATATCAGGAAGGCGCGTGCATGGATTAACGAGATTCCCACTGTCCTTATCTAAAATTTTACGCAATACGGCCGCGACGGAACCGAACAGGCGCTCGGAGACCCGTACGTGAACCGTCCCCGATACTTACGCAGGAAAGACCAGCTCGGAGCTTTAACAAGCACCAGAGCCATAGACAGATAGTCTACATTTCAAAATGTCCATATACTTACGTAGGAAAGACCAGCTCAGACCTTTAACAAGCACCAGAGCCATAGACTCATGGTCTACAATTCAAAATGTCCCTAACTAAGATCGCGTTCGGATCCGTTCAGAGAAGGATCGAGATGCCGAGCGCGGGTAAACGGCGGGACTAACTACCACCACCTTGACAACCGCAGCCTATGCCCGAACATATCAGGAAGGCGCGTGCATGGATTAACGAGATTCCCACTGTCCTTATCTAAAATTTTACGCAATACGGCCGCGACGGAACCGAACAGGCGCTCGGAGACCCGTACGTGAACCGTCCCCGATACTTACGCAGGAAAGACCAGCTCGGAGCTTTAACAAGCACCAGAGCCATAGACAGATAGTCTACATTTCAAAATGTCCATATACTTACGTAGGAAAGACCAGCTCAGACCTTTAACAAGCACCAGAGCCATAGACTCATGGTCTACAATTCAAAATGTCCCTAACTAAGATCGCGTTCGGATCCGTTCAGAGAAGGATCGAGATGCCGAGCGCGGGTAAACGGCGGGACTAACTACCACCACCTTGACAACCGCAGCCTATGCCCGAACATATCAGGAAGGCGCGTGCATGGATTAACGAGATTCCCACTGTCCTTATCTAAAATTTTACGTAATACGGCCGCGACGGAACCGAACAGGCGCTCGGAGACCCGTACGTGAACCGTCCCCGATACTTACGCAGGAAAGACCAGCTCGGAGCTTTAACAAGCACCAGAGCCATAGACAGATAGTCTACATTTCAAAATGTCCATATACTTACGCAGGAAAGACCAGCTCAGCAGATCGCGTTCGGATCCGTTCAGAGAAGGATCGAGATGCCGAGCGCGGGTAAACGGCGGGACTAACTACCACCAACTTGACAACCGCAGCCTATGCCCGAACATATCAGGAAGGCGCGTGCATGGATTAACGAGATTCCCACTGTCCTTATCTAAAATTTTACGCAATACGGCCGCGACGGAACCGAACAGGCGCTCGGAGACCCGTACGTGAACCGTCCCCGATACTTACGCAGGAAAGACCAGCTCGGAGCTTTAACAAGCACCAGAGCCATAGACAGATAGTCTACATTTCAAAATGTCCATATACTTACGCAGGAAAGACCAGCTCAGACCTTTAACAAGCACCAGAGCCATAGACTCATGGTCTACATTTCAAAATGTCCCTAACTAAGATCGCGTTCGGATCCGTTCAGAGAAGGATCGAGATGCCGAGCGCGGGTAAACGGCGGGACTAACTACCACCACCTTGACAACCGCAGCCTATGCCCGAACATATCAGGAAGGCGCGTGCATGGATTAACGAGATTCCCACTGTCCTTATCTAAAATTTTACGCAATACGGCCGCGACGGAACCGAACAGGCGCTCGGAGACCCGTACGTGAACCGTCCCCGATACTTACGCAGGAAAGACCAGCTCGGAGCTTTAACAAGCACCAGAGCCATAGACAGATAGTCTACATTTCAAAATGTCCATATACTTACGCAGGAAAGACCAGCTCAGCAGATCGCGTTCGGATCCGTTCAGAGAAGGATCGAGATGCCGAGCGCGGGTAAACGGCGGGACTAACTACCACCACCTTGACAACCGCAGCCTATGCCCGAACATATCAGGAAGGCGCGTGCATGGATTAACGAGATTCCCACTGTCCTTATCTAAAATTTTACGCAATACGGCCGCGACGGAACCGAACAGGCGCTCGGAGACCCGTACGTGAACCGTCCCCGATACTTACGCAGGAAAGACCAGCTCGGAGCTTTAACAAGCACCAGAGCCATAGACAGATAGTCTACATTTCAAAATGTCCATATACTTACGTAGGAAAGACCAGCTCAGACCTTTAACAAGCACCAGAGCCATAGACTCATGGTCTACAATTCAAAATGTCCCTAACTAAGATCGCGTTCGGATCCGTTCAGAGAAGGATCGAGATGCCGAGCGCGGGTAAACGGCGGGACTAACTACCACCACCTTGACAACCGCAGCCTATGCCCGAACATATCAGGAAGGCGCGTGCATGGATTAACGAGATTCCCACTGTCCTTATCTAAAATTTTACGCAATACGGCCGCGACGGAACCGAACAGGCGCTCGGAGACCCGTACGTGAACCGTCCCCGATACTTACGCAGGAAAGACCAGCTCGGAGCTTTAACAAGCACCAGAGCCATAGACAGATAGTCTACATTTCAAAATGTCCATATACTTACGCAGGAAAGACCAGCTCAGCAGATCGCGTTCGGATCCGTTCAGAGAAGGATCGAGATGCCGAGCGCGGGTAAACGGCGGGACTAACTACCACCACCTTGACAACCGCAGCCTATGCCCGAACATATCAGGAAGGCGCGTGCATGGATTAACGAGATTCCCACTGTCCTTATCTAAAATTTTACGCAATACGGCCGCGACGGAACCGAACAGGCGCTCGGAGACCCGTACGTGAACCGTCCCCGATACTTACGCAGGAAAGACCAGCTCGGAGCTTTAACAAGCACCAGAGCCATAGACAGATAGTCTACATTTCAAAATGTCCATATACTTACGCAGGAAAGACCAGCTCAGACCTTTAACAAGCACCAGAGCCATAGACTCATGGTCTACATTTCAAAATGTCCCTAACTAAGATCGCGTTCGGATCCGTTCAGAGAAGGATCGAGATGCCGAGCGCGGGTAAACGGCGGGACTAACTACCACCACCTTGACAACCGCAGCCTATGCCCGAACATATCAGGAAGGCGCGTGCATGGATTAACGAGATTCCCACTGTCCTTATCTAAAATTTTACGTAATACGGCCGCGACGGAACCGAACAGGCGCTCGGAGACCCGTACGTGAACCGTCCCCGATACTTACGCAGGAAAGACCAGCTCGGAGCTTTAACAAGCACCAGAGCCATAGACAGATAGTCTACATTTCAAAATGTCCATATACTTACGCAGGAAAGACCAGCTCAGACCTTTAACAAGCACCAGAGCCATAGACTCATGGTCTACATTTCAAAATGTCCCTAACTAAGATCGCGTTCGGATCCGTTCAGAGAAGGATCGAGATGCCGAGCGCGGGTAAACGGCGGGACTAACTACCACCACCTTGACAACCGCAGCCTATGCCCGAACATATCAGGAAGGCGCGTGCATGGATTAACGAGATTCCCACTGTCCTTATCTAAAATTTTACGCAATACGGCCGCGACGGAACCGAACAGGCGCTCGGAGACCCGTACGTGAACCGTCCCCGATACTTACGCAGGAAAGACCAGCTCGGAGCTTTAACAAGCACCAGAGCCATAGACAGATAGTCTACATTTCAAAATGTCCATATACTTACGTAGGAAAGACCAGCTCAGACCTTTAACAAGCACCAGAGCCATAGACTCATGGTCTACAATTCAAAATGTCCCTAACTAAGATCGCGTTCGGATCCGTTCAGAGAAGGATCGAGATGCCGAGCGCGGGTAAACGGCGGGACTAACTACCACCACCTTGACAACCGCAGCCTATGCCCGAACATATCAGGAAGGCGCGTGCATGGATTAACGAGATTCCCACTGTCCTTATCTAAAATTTTACGCAATACTGCCGCGACGGAACCGAACAGGCGCTCGGAGACCCGTACGTGAACCGTTCCCGATACTTACGCAGGAAAGACCAGCTCGGAGCTTTAACAAGCACCAGAGCCATAGACAGATAGTCTACATTTCAAAATGTCCATATACTTACGCAGGAAAGACCAGCTCAGACCTTTAACAAGCACCAGAGCCATAGACTCATGGTCTACATTTCAAAATGTCCCTAACTAAGATCGCGTTCGGATCCGTTCAGAGAAGGATCGAGATGCCGAGCGCGGGTAAACGGCGGGACTAACTACCACCACCTTGACAACCGCAGCCTATGCCCGAACATATCAGGAAGGCGCGTGCATGGATTAACGAGATTCCCACTGTCCTTATCTAAAATTTTACGCAATACGGCCGCGACGGAACCGAACAGGCGCTCGGAGACCCGTACGTGAACCGTCCCCGATACTTACGCAGGAAAGACCAGCTCGGAGCTTTAACAAGCACCAGAGCCATAGACAGATAGTCTACATTTCAAAATGTCCATATACTTACGTAGGAAAGACCAGCTCAGACCTTTAACAAGCACCAGAGCCATAGACTCATGGTCTACAATTCAAAATGTCCCTAACTAAGATCGCGTTCGGATCCGTTCAGAGAAGGATCGAGATGCCGAGCGCGGGTAAACGGCGGGACTAACTACCACCACCTTGACAACCGCAGCCTATGCCCGAACATATCAGGAAGGCGCGTGCATGGATTAACGAGATTCCCACTGTCCTTATCTAAAATTTTACGCAATACTGCCACGACGGAACCGAACAGGCGCTCGGAGACCCGTACGTGAACCGTTCCCGATACTTACGCAGGAAAGACCAGCTCGGAGCTTTAACAAGCACCAGAGCCATAGACAGATAGTCTACATTTCAAAATGTCCATATACTTACGCAGGAAAGACCAGCTCAGACCTTTAACAAGCACCAGAGCCATAGACTCATGGTCTACATTTCAAAATGTCCCTAACTAAGATCGCGTTCGGATCCGTTCAGAGAAGGATCGAGATGCCGAGCGCGGGTAAACGGCGGGACTAACTACCACCACCTTGACAACCGCAGCCTATGCCCGAACATATCAGGAAGGCGCGTGCATGGATTAACGAGATTCCCACTGTCCTTATCTAAAATTTTACGTAATACGGCCGCGACGGAACCGAACAGGCGCTCGGAGACCCGTACGTGAACCGTCCCCGATACTTACGCAGGAAAGACCAGCTCGGAGCTTTAACAAGCACCAGAGCCATAGACAGATAGTCTACATTTCAAAATGTCCATATACTTACGCAGGAAAGACCAGCTCAGACCTTTAACAAGCACCAGAGCCATAGACTCATGGTCTACATTTCAAAATGTCCCTAACTAAGATCGCGTTCGGATCCGTTCAGAGAAGGATCGAGATGCCGAGCGCGGGTAAACGGCGGGACTAACTACCACCACCTTGACAACCGCAGCCTATGCCCGAACATATCAGGAAGGCGCGTGCATGGATTAACGAGATTCCCACTGTCCTTATCTAAAATTTTACGCAATACTGCCGCGACGGAACCGAACAGGCGCTCGGAGACCCGTACGTGAACCGTCCCCGATACTTACGCAGGAAAGACCAGCTCGGAGCTTTAACAAGCACCAGAGCCATAGACAGATAGTCTACATTTCAAAATGTCCATATACTTACGCAGGAAAGACCAGCTCAGACCTTTAACAAGCACCAGAGCCATAGACTCATGGTCTACATTTCAAAATGTCCCTAACTAAGATCGCGTTCGGATCCGTTCAGAGAAGGATCGAGATGCCGAGCGCGGGTAAACGGCGGGACTAACTACCACCACCTTGACAACCGCAGCCTATGCCCGAACATATCAGGAAGGCGCGTGCATGGATTAACGAGATTCCCACTGTCCTTATCTAAAATTTTACGCAATACGGCCGCGACGGAACCGAACAGGCGCTCGGAGACCCGTACGTGAACCGTCCCCGATACTTACGCAGGAAAGACCAGCTCGGAGCTTTAACAAGCACCAGAGCCATAGACAGATAGTCTACATTTCAAAATGTCCATATACTTACGCAGGAAAGACCAGCTCAGACCTTTAACAAGCACCAGAGCCATAGACTCATGGTCTACAATTCAAAATGTCCCTAACTAAGATCGCGTTCGGATCCGTTCAGAGAAGGATCGAGATGCCGAGCGCGGGTAAACGGCGGGACTAACTACCACCACCTTGACAACCGCAGCCTATGCCCGAACATATCAGGAAGGCGCGTGCATGGATTAACGAGATTCCCACTGTCCTTATCTAAAATTTTACGCAATACTGCCGCGACGGAACCGAACAGGCGCTCGGAGACCCGTACGTGAACCGTTCCCGATACTTACGCAGGAAAGACCAGCTCGGAGCTTTAACAAGCACCAGAGCCATAGACAGATAGTCTACATTTCAAAATGTCCATATACTTACGCAGGAAAGACCAGCTCAGACCTTTAACAAGCACCAGAGCCATAGACTCATGGTCTACATTTCAAAATGTCCCTAACTAAGATCGCGTTCGGATCCGTTCAGAGAAGGATCGAGATGCCGAGCGCGGGTAAACGGCGGGACTAACTACCACCACCTTGACAACCGCAGCCTATGCCCGAACATATCAGGAAGGCGCGTGCATGGATTAACGAGATTCCCACTGTCCTTATCTAAAATTTTACGTAATACGGCCGCGACGGAACCGAACAGGCGCTCGGAGACCCGTACGTGAACCGTCCCCGATACTTACGCAGGAAAGACCAGCTCGGAGCTTTAACAAGCACCAGAGCCATAGACAGATAGTCTACATTTCAAAATGTCCATATACTTACGCAGGAAAGACCAGCTCAGACCTTTAACAAGCACCTGAGCCATAGACTCATGGTCTACATTTCAAAATGTCCCTAACTAAGATCGCGTTCGGATCCGTTCAGAGAAGGATCGAGATGCCGAGCGCGGGTAAACGGCGGGACTAACTACCACCACCTTGACAACCGCAGCCTATGCCCGAACATATCAGGAAGGCGCGTGCATGGATTAACGAGATTCCCACTGTCCTTATCTAAAATTTTACGCAATACTGCCGCGACGGAACCGAACAGGCGCTCGGAGACCCGTACGTGAACCGTCCCCGATACTTACGCAGGAAAGACCAGCTCGGAGCTTTAACAAGCACCAGAGCCATAGACAGATAGTCTACATTTCAAAATGTCCATATACTTACGCAGGAAAGACCAGCTCAGCAGATCGCGTTCGGATCCGTTCAGAGAAGGATCGAGATGCCGAGCGCGGGTAAACGGCGGGACTAACTACCACCACCTTGACAACCGCAGCCTATGCCCGAACATATCAGGAAGGCGCGTGCATGGATTAACGAGATTCCCACTGTCCTTATCTAAAATTTTACGCAATACTGCCGCGACGGAACCGAACAGGCGCTCGGAGACCCGTACGTGAACCGTCCCCGATACTTACGCAGGAAAGACCAGCTCGGAGTTTTAACAAGCACCAGAGCCATAGACAGATAGTCTACATTTCAAAATGTCCATATACTTACGCAGGAAAGACCAGCTCAGCAGATCGCGTTCGCATCCGTTCAGAGAAGGATCGAGATGCCGAGCGCGGGTAAACGGCGGGACTAACTACCACCGCCTTGACAACCGCAGCCTATGCCCGAACATATCAGGAAGGCGCGTGCATGGATTAACGAGATTCCTACTGCCCCCCTAACTTCTCTCCGCTTGGGGAGTAGGACTTGCTAGGACTACTGTTTCAGCGATAGTCCTAATCATAGAGAAAGACAAATAATGCTCATCTTGTAGTGTGGAAAATTGGCAAACTCATAGTAGCAATGGTCCCAGGGTGCTTTGTCCATTCCACCACTCGGACACGGCCAGTTCCGTCAACTCTGCCAAGACTCCCTAACCTAAAACATTAAAAATCATAACTAGACTATTGATATTCCGATGGGAGGATGATTGGCATTAGGAATGATTGAACAATATGAAACACAATCACGAAGTTACTGCACCGTCCTACGGGGTCGCTATCTCAATAGACCTCATACCTTGCAAATCAAACATATAAGTCATCTAACTAATAAACTTCGAGCAGATAAGTCTAATATAAACAAATGTAGTATTCAACATATCCGAAAGTACTTAAGCAAAGGTAGAATCCTGGCCTGTTGGCGTTCGGTCATCAAGTGCAGAGGAACCGCAGGTTGATGTGGATAGCTTCGGACATGTGATTTCCAGATTGATCACGGTCGGCTCTACCAGTTCTGTCAGGGGAACTGGACACGGATAACCTAAAAAATACAAAAAATGTAAATACACCGCTGGTATCTTAATTGGAAGGTGACTAGCAACAAAATAAAATGAAATAAAAGTGGTTAAACAATATCAAAACATATCTACGGCGTCAAATTCACCCTGAAATAATACGAAATATTCATACAAAAGTACAATCTAGTGACACAGATGGTGTCCGACATAACCTCCAAGTGGTGCGAGGGGGTAAAACAAACAAGTCACAGGTCGACAAATCACATAAGATCGGTCTAATCCATAAGAAAACCTAAAAACACAACAATAACAAAATAAAATAAACAAAACGTTTAAACAGAACGAAGACATAACCTCCAATGCGTGTACGTCAATTCTAATGAATGAGAGACGAAAACAATATCCAACGACATAAAGTAGAGAAAGAAATCAGGCGGCGCGCGCCATCTAGCGAGAACCAAGACAATCAAAGAATAGGATTTTCAAATATAGAGAAGCGTAAAATTGTCAAGAATATCATTAAAAATCTTTGAAAATTGTATTATATTATATTCTATTCTATTCTAAATTAATGATATAAATAGAATATGATATAAAATATCCTTAGCTAAGCATCAGAATTCACCCACAGTCGAAACAAAGGAAGAGATATATTCACATCAAGGAAGGCTCTTCGAAACAATCTAACCTAAATTGCAATAACAACAATAAGTAACCTATGATAAATCACTAGATTAACAAACATATACATACATAAACGGCACTCTCACCTAGATTTCAAACTTACTCAAAAATGCTAATTATATAAGGCAATACAGGTCATCACGGATAATCCTCAAAGGAAGTGCACATCCGAGAGGATGTCAAGGGGCAAGTCAGTAACTGTGTATAACCGCAGCAACTCGGAATAAGCGAAAGATTGTTGCATGGAATATATAAACATCTTCAAACTAACATCCGGTCAAATCTCTCAATGTCATTTAGTTGCTCACTAAAAGCAACAATATCATTCAATTACCTTAAAGGTAACCATACGAAGTAACTAATTGGTACCCTATAGTCAATAAATAGACACTTACTGTATAAACTACCCTAATGAAAAGAAATACATGGGTTGACTGTCATGCATGGCCTTCCTACGGAGACAGTCATCGTACCAATGCATCCAAGTGGGGTGTTGGTCCAACAGTAAGGACATGATCATTAAACTAAAAATTCACAATATAGAATTAGTAGGTAGTGAATCGGATCGACAATTATAAATAATAAACGCATATATAGCTGGAGACCACCAAATCCAGTCGCAACAATAAATGACAGTCTATCATAACTCGTCGCACAATTATGTTCCATAGTAATCTCCAAACGATGACACGGCACTAATAGTCGGTCCGAAACGATAAATTAAAGCAACTTTCATCTCATTTTCAATTGATCACATCAAATTCTAAGAACAAATAACATAACCTCATAAATACAGCTGACATGTACCGGTTCGATATACAGAAATCCTAATCTTTGCAAATCCGATCATAACAATTAGGAAATAATTAATGAAATGAATGAGAAATTAGAAAGATACGATATCGATACAATAAAATGGATATTGTTCAATACTCTCATTAAGAAGAGACTGCATGCACGAAGATTCAGAGAAAGGTATTGTCAAAAGTATTGCGATCTATAAAATATCGTCGTAACTCTGTCGTATATCACAAAACCTCTCAAAATTAAAACTTATGCCTGTTATTTTACTACTTAAGCTAAAATAATAAAATTCTCTTTTTCAGCTGTCTTGGTGGTCCTGAAAAGGACCGATATTTGATGATAAAATAGGTTACATTCGTTTTATTTAGTTTTGCTATCTGTCTTTTTAGGTAACAATACAGCTTGGATATTTGGCAGAACGCCGCCCTGGGCTATAGTAACTCCGGATAGGAGTTTGTTCAATTCTTCGTCGTTTCTGATGGCCAATTGCAAATGCCTAGGGATAATCCTGGTTTTCTTGTTATCTCTAGCGGCGTTACCCGCCAATTCGAGAACCTCGGCTGCCAGATATTCCATTACGGCAGCTAAGTAGACGGGAGCACCGGCCCCTACGCGTTCGGCATAATTCCCTTTCCTTAAAAGTCTGTGAATACGACCGACAGGGAATTGTAATCCTGCTCGGTTAGAACGAGACTTCGCCTTTCCCTTCACTTTTCCGCCTTTACCACGTCCGGACATTTTACTATCGATTGCTTCTAGAACTCGCTCGCCTTAGAGTTGAAATCTGTACTAAAACTGTCAACATACTAGCAACGAATTTTGTTCGTAAGCCGAACGCATGATCTCGTACGCGACCAATGAAAGGCTAACTCAGATAATAGGCGGGGCTTAGGAGTGTATTTAAGGAGCCTATAAATTCTAAGGATTCCTGAAATTTGTTTTAGTCTAGTACTTTTCGTGGTTCCTTTAATATCGTAATATTTATTTCGAAATGCCTCCGAAAACAAGCGGTAAGGCGGCCAAAAAGGCCGGTAAGGCTCAGAAAAATATCTCCAAAAGTGACAAGAAAAAGAAACGCAAGAGGAAGGAAAGCTACGCGATCTACATTTACAAAGTTTTAAAGCAAGTTCATCCCGATACGGGTATCTCCAGCAAGGCCATGTCGATCATGAATTCTTTCGTGAACGATATATTCGAAAGGATAGCCGCCGAAGCGTCCCGTCTCGCTCATTACAATAAAAGATCTACTATCACAAGCAGAGAAATCCAAACTGCCGTGCGATTATTGCTGCCCGGTGAATTGGCTAAGCACGCCGTTAGTGAAGGTACCAAAGCCGTCACTAAATATACCAGTTCTAAGTAAACCATAAGCCTTGAATATCATAAAGGAGAAAACGGTTCTTTTCAGAGCCACAATTTAGATAAATAAAAAAAGAAATAATCTTAAAAAAATTAATTTTATATATTATACAGCTGTAGTATCCAATATTGAAATACAAATTTTGTTATCAACAGTATATTATTATTCTTTGGTTATTAGTGATTACATTATTTTTTCTTTAGTTTTTAAAAACAATGCGTATAAGTACACCGACTGTTATTAATTACTAACATGTAGTCGAATATAACTCTGAGATAAAAATCCATAACTCTTTTAGTGGTTTATATAAATATCGATAAAAGAATATTAATTGAATTATCTTCTTTTTCTTTGATTAAATTTAGGTGGTTCTGAAAAGAACCGTTTTTTTTTTGTTGCAAAATACGAATATAAGTAGAGTATTATAAATGATAGAAAATAAAGTTTAGGCACGTTCGCCTCTGATACGTCTGGCTAGCTGAATATCCTTGGGCATGATGGTTACTCGCTTTGCATGTATCGCACATAAATTAGTATCCTCAAAAAGGCCAACTAAATAAGCTTCGCTGGCCTCTTGTAAAGCCATTACCGCCGAACTTTGAAAACGTAAATCGGTCTTGAAATCTTGAGCGATTTCGCGAACCAATCGTTGAAAAGGTAATTTCCTAATCAATAATTCGGTGCTCTTTTGATAACGACGAATCTCCCGCAAAGCGACCGTCCCAGGTCGGTAGCGATGTGGTTTCTTAACGCCACCGGTAGCTGGAGCGCTTTTCCTGGCCGCTTTGGTAGCCAATTGTTTCCTAGGAGCTTTACCTCCTGTTGATTTTCGCGCAGTTTGCTTGGTACGAGCCATATTTTTAAAATAGAGGTAATGAGAAAAATTAACAAACGCAAACGACGGCGACCCCTTTCGGACTGATTCGGTCATAAAATCAGAGAGTCCTTTTTATAACATGTTATCTAATCTGATTGGTCCGTTTTGTGCCAGTGGGCGGAACTCAATCCTAAGTCTACAAAACCGGGCTGATTGAATGTAATCGACAACAGTTGTCCGTAGCACTCGTGTTGTGAGCGCGCTACTTATTCGAGATCATTTATTTTTTTTGTATTAGGTTCGATAAAAGATGACCGGCAGAGGTAAAGGTGGTAAAGGTTTGGGAAAAGGAGGAGCCAAGCGGCATCGTAAAGTGCTTCGTGATAATATCCAAGGTATTACGAAGCCCGCCATTAGAAGATTGGCTAGACGAGGCGGCGTAAAACGTATATCTGGTCTGATTTACGAAGAGACCAGAGGTGTTTTAAAAGTGTTTTTGGAAAACGTCATCAGAGATGCCGTTACATATACCGAACACGCCAAAAGAAAAACCGTTACCGCAATGGATGTAGTATACGCCTTGAAACGTCAAGGACGTACATTATACGGGTTTGGAGGTTAAGTCACATTTTATTCGCGAACTAACGTGAAATGTGACCCTCAAAATTAATTTTAGAAAAATTAAACAACGGTTCTTTTCAGAACCACAAATTTATCGATATTTAAAAAACGGAAGCTCTATTAGGATTTAAGGATAATCTTTCAATCATTACAATCATCATAATTTTATTTAAAATAATAATTTAAGTATAACTGGCCCTAATTATTTGAGGGTTTGGATTCCAAAACTCTATACTTAATAAATAGACCGCCCCTTAAATTCATCGTTAATTACATAGATTATATACAAGGCGCGATGTTATAATACGGTTCGATTTTACTAAAGGAGAACCGCTAGAAATAAATCCTTCATATTATTTCGACTTAATTGTTGTTTAATAAAACGATAATTATTGGTATTGGAATGTCTCTTAATTTATCTTACACACCCAAAAAACAATCTTTAAAGTACTTAAACTGTTTATTAGAATATTTTAAATAATTAGTAAGTGCAAGTCATAATATGAGTTTTAATTTTAAGTTCTTTTTTTGTTTTATTATTTTGGTGGTCCTGAAAAGGACCGATAGTTAAAAGGTTTTTGTACGACACAAAAACCCTAAGGCTCATGTAACTTATTTGGTTTTACTATCTGTTTTTTTCGGTAACAATACGGCCTGGATGTTTGGTAGAACGCCGCCCTGGGCTATAGTAACACCGGAGAGGAGTTTGTTCAGTTCTTCGTCATTTCTGATGGCCAATTGTAAATGCCTAGGGATAATCCTTGTTTTCTTGTTGTCTCTAGCGGCGTTACCTGCCAACTCGAGAACTTCGGCCGCCAAATATTCCATTACGGCAGCTAAGTAGACGGGAGCACCGGCCCCTACGCGTTCGGCATAATTTCCTTTCCTTAAAAGCCGGTGAATACGGCCAACAGGAAATTGTAATCCCGCTCGGTTGGAACGAGATTTCGCCTTTCCCTTCACTTTTCCACCCTTACCACGTCCAGACATTGTATTGCTAACTTTTTTAAACTAAAAATAACCGAAAAACTAATGGCGACAACGCTCACGTCCTTTCGACAACGAATGAACAACTGGCAGTGAACTGTCCAGCGAATAGCTTTTATTCGGCAACTTCTCAAAACACTAGTACGTTTCCTACTCGACCAATCAGAGCTTTCTACGACATAACGCCAAGAATGGGCGGAGCTTAGAAGTGTAGCGTCATTTATCAAATAATTAAACGACTATAGGTATATTTCGGTTTAGTCTTTTATCTTTTGCTGTATGGGTAGGTCGCGAATCTCATTCGTTTAAAATGCCACCGAAGACAAGCGGTAAAGCGGCAAAAAAGGCTGGAAAAGCCCAGAAAAACATTTCTAAGAGCGATAAGAAAAAGAAGCGTAGGAGGAAGGAAAGCTACGCGATTTACATATACAAAGTTTTAAAGCAGGTTCATCCCGATACGGGTATTTCCAGCAAGGCCATGTCGATTATGAATTCTTTCGTGAACGATATATTCGAAAGGATAGCCGCCGAAGCGTCGCGCCTCGCCCATTACAATAAAAGATCGACCATCACGAGCAGAGAAATCCAAACCGCCGTTAGGTTATTGTTACCCGGTGAATTGGCTAAGCATGCCGTTAGCGAAGGTACCAAAGCTGTCACTAAATATACCAGTTCTAAGTAAACGAAATATATTATTTTGAAGGTGATCATAATAATATGAAGGGTGGAAAACGGCTCTTTTCAGAGCCCCAAAATGTTTAAAGAAGAAAAAAAGAAATAAACTATTGTTAAGAAGATAGGATATATACGAAGTCAAATAAATTAAAATATAGTAATCGTTCATAAAAATGTTAAAATATCCAGAAAAAAATATTTTATTTTATATATTCATTCCTTTACGGTAACATAATAACAGTATATGTGATACCCCTTTCTTATCGTGATATAAACTTCAAGTCAATCCAGCAGGTGTTCACACCTTATTACTAAGGATTCCTCAATATTCACAATATATTTGTGAGCATAATATTCTAAATTCAATTCACAAATATTATAACTAAAGCGTCATATAAACGGAAAAAATATCAATGTCTCTTTTTTCTAATAGAAGTTGGTGGTTCTGAGAAGAACCTTTTTTTTTCATATAAATACAAAAAACGACCTTAATATAGGACAGCCGTAGCATTTATGCACGTTCGCCTCTAATGCGTCTGGCTAATTGAATGTCCTTAGGCATGATAGTTACTCGTTTAGCATGGATCGCACACAAATTGGTGTCTTCAAAGAGACCAACCAAATAGGCCTCGCTAGCTTCTTGCAAAGCCATCACTGCCGAACTTTGGAAACGTAAATCGGTCTTGAAATCCTGAGCGATTTCGCGAACCAATCGTTGGAAAGGCAATTTCCTAATCAATAATTCGGTACTCTTCTGATAGCGTCGGATTTCTCTTAGAGCGACCGTACCGGGTCTGTAACGATGCGGTTTTTTAACACCACCGGTAGCGGGAGCGCTTTTCCTGGCTGCTTTAGTAGCCAATTGTTTTCTGGGAGCCTTACCTCCGGTTGATTTTCGAGCAGTTTGCTTGGTACGAGCCATCGTCTAAACGGGTCTGACTTCAAACGTGTAGGAAGAATTACAAGCGCAAGCACCAACGAACTTTTGGAAACTGATCGAAGGTGTCAAAGAAATCTCCCTTTTTAATAATGTGTGAAGATATTCTGATTGGTCCGGCTAGCATCTGTGGGCGGGACCCGATTCGAACTCAACAAAACCCATGGTAGGATTTGAAATTGAAATAGTTACCCGTAGTATTCGAGGTGTACGCTGCACAATTCGATTATAAATTTGCTTTCTTTTAATACTAAATTGAATAAATCATGACGGGCAGAGGTAAAGGTGGTAAAGGTTTGGGAAAAGGAGGCGCTAAGCGGCATCGTAAAGTGCTTCGTGATAATATCCAAGGTATTACGAAACCCGCCATCAGAAGATTGGCTAGGCGGGGTGGAGTTAAACGTATATCCGGTCTAATTTATGAAGAAACCAGAGGTGTATTAAAAGTATTTTTGGAAAACGTTATCAGAGACGCCGTCACTTATACCGAACACGCCAAAAGGAAAACCGTTACTGCCATGGATGTAGTATACGCCCTCAAACGCCAAGGACGAACCCTATACGGATTTGGCGGTTAAATAAAGTATTATATATGCTGACCAATTAAAACAGAACAACGTATCTATTCAACTAAAGAAAACAACGGTTCTTTTCAGAGCCACAAATTTACTAGCATAAAAAAAGAAATTTATTATTCGAAAATGGACTAAGATGACGTTAAATTTTATTAAATATCTGCTCCTTTCATCTAAGATTTACTTGTAAAGTAACAAATATACTGCATTATAATAGACGATCGTAATATAAAAAGATAGATAAAGTTTAAAATAAGATTTCATAATAAATGTTAGGTTAATGACAAGAATGTAAATGATGGTGAACAATCGAATACCGAATCTTCGTTGAAGCTTTAATATAGTTTTCCTTTAGAGAGAAAATACTCCGAGATAAACTTCGCGTCGATGAGCTTGGAGAATCCTTAAGATTTCAAAGAAGGTACGGTAGTTCTACGCACGTATGTATGGAGATCGCGTTCCATGTATTTATTGACTTTAGATAACTATTTATGAAAACAGATTTCAACTAAAGAAGCAAAATATACTATAATATATATGAGCATTGTATCGATACAGAAGGGTTTGACACGATATTCTTATAGACGTCTCGATATCGTTGCTCACCCGATACGTTCGATTGTAACCCAGAGTTCGGATGGTGTTAAGAAACCGTTAAATAAGAAGTATATTAGTATAGGATCGGTTAATTTTCATGTCATTGTTTTCTTACAGTTAATTCGACAACGGTACGTTTCGATATAGATTCGTTTTGGACAACGAACAATCTGTACCGCATCAATTAGGAATAATATGTCTCGTTTCTCCAATAATAGCATTAGATCTGTACGGAATTGCATTTATATCAAAAGACGATATATCGGGGGACGTAGATTTGAAAAGATATATTTTCATAGTTATAACCGAAAGTCTATAACTCGAATGTAAATTGGTAGTTTCGACGGAATCGAGAGCAACGCTTGATTTTGTGCTTCCTTCTAAGACGATAGTCAACGTAAAATTTATTGGTAAAGTTTGCTACTTCTACTACGTTTTATCTTTTAACGCCTCGAACATAAATCGTATGATATTCTAAAGGATTTATGTATTTAATATGAGAAATAAGTAAACGGTTCCAAGCTCGATGAACGTTTCGACGAAGCCGGAATATGGAACGTCGTTCGCGCTCGACCGTTCAGTCCTCCGTTCGGCTCATATCATATAGGGTACGCATTAAATGAGAGCGACCGCCAGACAGTTAAAATACGCGAACGAGAAGCATACGCACGTACGTAACTTTGTCAAACGAATCGTGATTAGAACGTTCTTATAAGAAAATTAAGAAATTATATCAGAATGTCGGACGTCGATATTAGCGGACAAGCGGTTTCTCCTTCGTCGAATCAAGGGAGTGGAGGAAATTCCGCCGCCGTTGTTAACGCATCGTCAACAGGCACACCGGCCGGGTCGAATTCATCTTCGGTGTCGGCTACGGGAGCCGCATCAGCTACAGCCGGTAGCGCAGGTTCGTCTGCAGGAGGGAAGAAAGAAAAATCCACTTCGAGCAAGGCGAAGAGTTCTAAATCGAAAGTTAGTCATCCTCCGATCGCTGATATGGTAACGAGTGCAATTAAAGGATTGAAAGAGAAAGGCGGAACTTCCTTCAGAGCTATTAAAAAATACATAGCGGCCAATTACAAAGTGGATGCTGACAAATTATCGCCCTTTATAAAGAAATATATAAAGACGTGGATCGCTTCGGGTGTTTTGGTACAAACGAAGGGCAAAGGAGCTTCCGGATCATTTAAATTAGCGGCTTCGGCACGTAAAGCAGGAGGTACGACAGCCGCAGGTACGAAGAAAAGAAAAACGGCCACTGCCAAAACCGGACAGAAAAATAAACGAAAACCAGTAGGAGGTGCCGCGACAGCTACGACAGCCGGTGGTAAAAAAGCGTCTGCCAAAAAAACCTCAGAGAAAACGGAAAAAAAGACGACCGCCGCCTCCGCCTCAACTAAGAAAACCACAGCTAAAAGTAAGAAAGGTGAATCTGCAACTTTGGCCGAGAAAAAAGCTTCTGCCAAAAAAGCCGTCGAAAAGAAAACAGGAAAGAAATCTACCGCCGCCACGACTACGTCCGCTTCCAATGCCGCCGCTAATAGTTCATCTTCGAAAGCAGCAAAAAGCAACACGGCCGCAAGATCCCCGAAATCGCCTTCCAAAGCGAAAAAATCTAATAAAGCCGGACCTACGAAAAAGCCCAAGGCGCCTAAACCGAAAAGTGCTAAGACGACGACCTCAACTGTTCGTGTTGCCGCTGGTGAAGGTGCGAAAACTAAAAAACCAGTATCACCAAAGAAAAAGAAATAAAACTATTTCTACTACGTATGACGATATATTAAACAGGCGACACATTTCATCGTCAGATCAAGAAGACACGGAGTTGAAAATTACAAATATCCCGACACTCCTGGACGTGCTACGACTTCCCTAAAAAATACGTTCGTCCAAGACCGTATTTTTTTAATAGAAAAAAAAACGGTTCTTTTCAGAACCACAATATAACTTTATAAAAGAAAGAATATTTATATAATTTATTTATTATCTTATTATTACTTAAATGATTATTTTCTAGATAGAGCCGTAACTAATTAGGGAACCGATCGATCGATACTCTAAAACAGTAATAAAGGAATATTCAGTACAGATCAGATTATTTATAAATTTTCTAGTTAATATTTATTCTTTAATAAGAACGCGTATTCTAACTTCTTTTTTATACGATTTTGTTGGCCCTGAAAAGGACCGATATTAAAGGGCGTATGCAAAACTTTAAACGGTTTGCGTTATCTATTTGGTTTTGCTGTCTGTCTTTTTAGGCAATAATACTGCTTGAATGTTAGGCAAGACGCCGCCCTGGGCAATAGTAACGCCAGATAACAGTTTATTCAATTCCTCGTCGTTTCTGATGGCCAATTGTAAATGCCTAGGGATAATCCTTGTTTTCTTGTTGTCTCTAGCGGCGTTACCCGCCAACTCGAGAACTTCGGCCGCCAGATATTCCATTACGGCAGCTAAGTAAACGGGAGCACCGGCCCCTACGCGTTCGGCATAATTTCCTTTCCTTAGAAGTCGGTGAATACGACCGACAGGAAATTGTAATCCCGCACGATTGGAACGAGACTTCGCCTTTCCCTTCACTTTTCCGCCTTTACCACGTCCGGACATGTTAATCTCGATCGTTGTTAGATACTGCTCACCTTTAAATCAAAAACGGTACTGGAAATTTCTTACAGATCGGCCTGGAATTTTGTCCGCGAGCCAAACTCGTTATATCATACGCGACCAATCAGACTCTAACTCGGGCTATGGGCGGGGCTTAGAAGTGTTCCTTCGAATGTTATAAGTTCTAGAATTAAAGGCATTTTTTTAGTTAAGTACTCTTTGAGGTACGTGAGACGTCGGGATTTTTATTTCGAAATGCCACCGAAGACAAGCGGTAAGGCGGCCAAGAAAGCCGGAAAAGCCCAGAAAAATATCTCTAAGAGCGACAAGAAAAAGAAGCGCAGGAGGAAGGAAAGCTATGCGATTTACATATACAAAGTTTTAAAGCAGGTTCATCCCGATACGGGTATCTCCAGCAAGGCCATGTCGATCATGAATTCTTTCGTGAACGATATATTCGAAAGGATAGCCGCCGAAGCGTCGCGTCTCGCCCATTACAATAAGAGATCAACGATCACGAGCAGAGAAATCCAAACCGCCGTTAGGTTATTGTTACCCGGTGAGTTGGCTAAGCACGCCGTTAGCGAAGGTACCAAAGCAGTCACCAAATATACCAGTTCTAAGTAAATTAATTCACATACCTATGTGTGTTTCAATATACTACTTACCTGCAAAATCGGTTCTTTTCAGAACCACAATTGGATATACATTTTAAAAAATGAAATGTTAAACAGTAGCTGACATTTTATAAAAACAGAATTTTCAGATATATATATATATATTGTAGTTATTGTATTGAATTATATTATATCATTATAATCTGTTATATAGTAAGTATATAGAATAAGTTTTGTAAAAATGGTACGGCCCGAGATTGTTATTTAAAAATAAGGTAAAGTATTTCTGGAGTGACTTCGAAAATATGTGTATTCATTTTTATTACGTTTATGACTATATGATAATTAATTTATTTTTCCTAACTGTGGCTAATTGTGGATTGTGGCTAATTTCTACACGATAAGTATTAATCACGGGAACGTCTCGAAATGAACAAATAGGAACTGTAATTAATCAAGAATTTAGAATGGAACTATCGTCCTAATATAATGAGGATCGTCAAAGAGAAGATACTTTTTTTTTCGTTTACTAGGTTGACCTTGCTTGGGGACAGTGGAACTCAGTGGAAAATCGCTGATGGTGGGTGAGGAGGATAGGCCTGTGGTCAGAATCGATATCTTGGAGTACTTGCAGGTCAGAGGCTTGATTCGAATTTTGATAGATAAAAAAGTCAATTATTGTCGGTCGATTGGAGGAGTAGTGAGTTGGTTCGCTTGGAGCAATAAGCCCAAGTTCCAACTCATCTATTATCCCGGCCGATAGTAATTCTTCCAATAGCTGTGTGGTTGATGGCGTTGAAAATGGCCTGAAAATCTCCTTGGTCATCTGAATATGTTCCGAAGAGTATTTCGCCAATGGAGATCGGGTTCGTGTTCTAGTGGAATCCAGACCAGCCAGACGACTGTTATCTTGAGTTCCCCGTACATGAGTGGGGGGAGGAATTGGTCTTTTGGGTTTGGTTGTTTTTGGAGTAGGTCGGCACTTGCATCCCGAGTAATTTGCGGTGTATGGTTCTCAACAGTTGGTGCATTTCGGCGGGGAATTTCTGTCTTTGGGACTTGACGTAGGCCGGAGTGGCTTTACAGTTGGCCGATGAATGACCGTAGAATTGGCAGTTAAAACGTTGAACGCGCCTGCCGTTGCCGCGCTGGGCTTGGACTTTTACCACCTGATTCATTAGGCGGTCGACCGCGAAGATACGGCGTTCCTCTCGAGGAACCGACCAACATGGATTGGATTGAAACCGAGCTTCATGAGCGCGGTTCGGACTTCGAGTTACCATTACGTCGAGAGAGAAATATAATATATTAGCTGACCCCGCAGACACTCCGTACCCTGTACTCAATGGATAAATAAAGGATTCATTCTATCAAATTCTTCGTTCAAATCACTTTCGAATCATCCTTAGGAACATTCTGATATCGGAAAACCTTATCCGTAGTCGATAAACGATATCTAACGGATGAATTATAGAAAATGGCCAATAAGCGGCAAATATCCGATCGTAAGGGTGCACCATCGTTTCGGCGAATCATTCTTTTGGAATCTTACGTTCTACAAGCAAAACATTTATTCATAGGTATATACCGATAATAACGAACGGGCCGACGTAACAACCTAAAATGTCCTGAAATACGTGAGAACAGTTTTACTCCGATCGCCGTATCGATATGTGACAGTATCCATCCTATGAAGGATCTTTACATTCTACTAGCATAATTTTATGGATCGGAATTTTCCGACTTTTAAAGAACGTGATCGGCAGTCTAGAAACGGCCTGAGGACGTATTAACACGAGAGGTTAAAATTATTGCTTTAGAAGTTCACGTTGTCTAAAGCTAAAGTTTATTCATCGGAACATTCCGATAATAACGAGAACGGGCAGACGTAAAAACGAAAAATTTGCGCAACGTCCGTATAAACGATCTGTTCTAAAACACCCATACATTTCCGATAGCTGGCGAGAGACCCGCGCTTAAATCGTGTGCGCTTCTACGTGGGGCGATACGAGAGACGGATACGACGGGTCGGGTCGACCGGCGCTGTGACACTTTTACCGAGTGGCTTTTGATCAGCGAAGGTGGTATTACATATTATATGTTAATATATAAGATCCGAACCGTATTTTTTTATTTATCTAAATAAAAAGCGTATTTCGTCGTGTTATTATATATTCGTAACGCTCTCGCGATTTTGTATCGTCGTTTCGTTGTTCTTCCTGGTCGGTTTTTTTCGATATATCGGGAAGCGTACGACGACGACGACGGTATCACTGCGAGATCGCGAATTCGGCGGGAACATTCGGCTTCGTTAGAAGAAGATGATCCACGATTCATATGCGATTGGAATTATTATTTTTATGGACGTATCGGTTTTTCATCGGAACGTTCATAAAACAGCAACACATTTTGCGATAGCTCTCTGCTCTCCGAGCGAGAATAAAATAAAAAATCACGAAACGTTTCTCGTACGAGGTTTCCTTGTCGCTTTATATATTTCTATCTAGCGAAGGGTTCGGAGAGAATGTTTTTCGAGGTCTTATAAACGCCGAACGATATTTTGCGGCATCCAATTTTCGACGTAGTCGACGATCGTCGTCGATAATCGAGATAATTGGGTGCCTAGTCGATCGGTTGTGTATAAAAAAAACAAAAGATGTGTCTAAGATGATGATATCGTTTTGTTTTATTAGACAACTAATATTAAAATGTAAGAGCGTGGCGCCTCGGACCGGTTTTTCCGTCGTCTAGGCGCGCTATCATGCACCTCCTTTTTATTAGTCGTCGATATATATTATATATCGTCGTCTTACGCACACGTTTCTTTATAAGTCAAACTTATAAAATAAACTGTGTCTGTATTTGTTTTATCTGCTTCGTGTCGATAAAATAATAAGAACAGTTCCCTGGTTGATCCTGCCAGTAGTCATATGCTTGTCTCAAAGATTAAGCCATGCATGTCTCAGTACATACCGAATTAAGGTGAAACCGCGAAAGGCTCATTAAATCAGTTATGGTTCCTTAGATCGTACCCACAATTACTTGGATAACTGTGGTAATTCTAGAGCTAATACATGCAAACAGAGCTCCGACCAGAGATGGAAGGAGTGCTTTTATTAGATCAAAACCAATCGGTTTCGGGTTCGCGCTCGTCATCGTACAACTTGGTGACTCTGAATAACTTTAAGCTGATCGCACGGTCTCGCACCGGCGACACATCTTTCAAATGTCTGCCTTATCAACTGTCGATGGTAGGTTCTGCGCCTACCATGGTCGTAACGGGTAACGGGGAATCAGGGTTCGATTCCGGAGAGGGAGCCTGAGAAACGGCTACCACATCCAAGGAAGGCAGCAGGCGCGCAAATTACCCACTCCCGGCACGGGGAGGTAGTGACGAAAAATAACGATACGGGACTCATCCGAGGCCCCGTAATCGGAATGAGTACACTCTAAACCCTTTAACGAGGATCAATTGGAGGGCCAGTCTGGTGCCAGCAGCCGCGGTAATTCCAGCTCCAATAGCGTATATTAAAGTTGTTGCGGTTAAAAAGCTCGTAGTCGAATTTGTGTCTCGCGCCGCCGGTTCATCGTTCGCGGTGTTAACTGGCGTGTTTTTCGCGAGACGTCCTGCCGGTGGGCTTAGTCGTGTCGCGTCGCCGTCGCGCGTGCGTTTCGGCGTGCGTGTTGTGCGCGTCGTGGTTACGACGGCCCAACTCAATCCTGCCGCGGTGCTCTTTACTGAGTGTCGAGGTGGGCCGGCACGTTTACTTTGAACAAATTAGAGTGCTCAAAGCAGGCTAAAATTTCGCCTGAATACTGTATGCATGGAATAATGGAATAGGACCTCGGTTCTATTTTGTTGGTTTTCGGAACCCCGAGGTAATGATTAATAGGAACGGATGGGGGCATTCGTATTGCGACGTTAGAGGTGAAATTCTTGGATCGTCGCAAGACGAACAGAAGCGAAAGCATTTGCCAAAAACGCTTTCATTGATCAAGAACGAAAGTTAGAGGTTCGAAGGCGATCAGATACCGCCCTAGTTCTAACCTTAAACGATGCCAGCTAGCGATCCGTCGACGTTCCCTAATATGACTCGACGGGCAGCTTCCGGGAAACCAAAGCTTTTGGGTTCCGGGGGAAGTATGGTTGCAAAGCTGAAACTTAAAGGAATTGACGGAAGGGCACCACCAGGAGTGGAGCCTGCGGCTTAATTTGACTCAACACGGGAAACCTCACCAGGCCCGGACACCGGAAGGATTGACAGATTGAGAGCTCTTTCTTGATTCGGTGGGTGGTGGTGCATGGCCGTTCTTAGTTGGTGGAGCGATTTGTCTGGTTAATTCCGATAACGAACGAGACTCTAGCCTGCTAACTAGGCGCTTTTTGACATCCTAAAGGCCCGCCGGCCGCGTTGCTTTCGGGTTTCGCGGTTCGTGCGCGGTTTTTACTGTCGGCGTACAAACTATTCTTCTTAGAGGGACAGGCGGCTTCTAGCCGCACGAGATTGAGCAATAACAGGTCTGTGATGCCCTTAGATGTTCTGGGCCGCACGCGCGCTACACTGAAGGAATCAGCGTGTCTTCCCTGGCCGAGCGGCCCGGGTAACCCGCTGAACCTCCTTCGTGCTAGGGATTGGGGCTTGCAATTGTTCCCCATGAACGAGGAATTCCCAGTAAGCGCGAGTCATAAGCTCGCGTTGATTACGTCCCTGCCCTTTGTACACACCGCCCGTCGCTACTACCGATTGAATGATTTAGTGAGGTCTTCGGATCGACACGCGATGGCGTTTCGGCGTCGTCGATGTGTAGGAAAAGATGACCAAACTTGATCATTTAGAGGAAGTAAAAGTCGTAACAAGGTTTCCGTAGGTGAACCTGCGGAAGGATCATTACAGTGTGTTGTTATGCCTATATATATATAATAGGTAAACGTACAAGTCTGTAAAAATCATTGTCGAACGTTAAAGAGCCATCTACGAAGTTCGGAAGTTCCGATCGAATTTCGACGTCGTCAACGTAGCTGTTTTCGGGTACCTATAATATATGGTTTTAAAAGATGTACGCCCGAAAGCGGAGATATATACGATGAAGATGTTGTTATATAGGACGACGAGTAATAATCGTCGGCCTACGACGGATTTCGTTATAAATGGACAAATCGAGCGCAAAATAAAACGATTTTGCCAATTATATTTCTAATCGACGTTTCGATCCTCATATCGACGAACATATACGATGATCGGTAATGTGATTAGTTTACGAAAATCTTATCACCCTTCGTTTGTTTCATTCCAAAAGGGTGAGATTTAGTTTACGAAAATATTGCCAAACTATGATCAGCGTATGCTCTTTTGTTGTCGTACGAGGTGAGACGACGAAAATTTACAACGAACGTCACCATTTCGAGTAGTCTGTCTCCGCTCCTCTCGTTGTGTGTAGTGGAGAAGACGAAAATAAACCGTAAGAGCGTTTTAAAGTCGACGGCGGCTGCGAAAGGGGCGCAAGCGCTGTCTATGACGTGAGCGCGCGTCGTCGTCGTCGTCGTCGTCTTATAATAGAAACGTTTCGATATGCGTTTAAAACCTAACTTAAAAAAAGATTACCCTAAACGGTGGATCACTTGGCTCGTGGGTCGATGAAGAACGCAGCTAATTGCGCGTCAACTTGTGAACTGCAGGACACATGAACATCGACATTTCGAACGCACATTGCGGTCCTGGGATCTCATACCCGGACCACTCCTGGCTGAGGGTCGTATCTCATTTCAAGACTGCTCGGATTTTCTTTGATCTTCGCGATCGACGAGAAATGTCTGAGCGTGCTGAGCGTATAAGCGCGATTCGATCGCGACGTTCTAAAACGTGACAGCGGACCCGTACGTGTGACCTAACTCTCTCGTACGGGTCGTACGAATATGAAAGGGATGAGACGTGTTTAAAACGGTCGTTCGCACGTTTTTGTGATAAACGTAGCGCGCACCATTAATACGATCGTCGTATCCGATAAAATTAGTTTTTAATCGACGTCGGATCGTAGGTGCGTTGTCTCTCGAATACGAGGGAGAAAACACCGTTTTTCGACGGCGCGTCTTTTCCATTCTAAACTTTTATATTTCGTATTGGCTCC
>NW_027473214.1:0-36201 GCF_030347505.1 Rhynchophorus ferrugineus
TTCTAACTTGGGCCCAAATTGTAAAATGGTCTTACACTATTGGCGATTTCGTTCCAATTCACATTCCCAAGTAATATTCGGCATGCTAATTGCATTGCCGGTTGCCAAATTGCATTATCTCTTATAGTTTCCGAGATATGGACTATCGATAATTTACACCTTAGGCTCTGCTTCTAACTTGGGCCCAAATTGTAAAATGGTCTTACTATTGGCGATTTCGTTCCAATTCACATTCCAAGTAATATTCGGCATGCTAATTGCATTGCCGGTTGCCAAATTGCATTATCTCTTATAGTTTCCGAGATATTGACTATCGATAATTTACACCTTAGGCTCTGCTTCTAACTTGGGCCCAAATTGTAAAATGGTCTTATCTATTGGCGATTTCGTTCCCAATTCACATTCCAAGTAATATTCGGCATGCTAATTACATTGCCGGTTGCCAAATTGCATTATCTCTTATAGTTTCCGAGATATGGACTATCGATAATTTACACCTTAGGCTCTGCTTCTAACTTGGGCCCAAATTGTAAAATGGTCTTATCTATTGGCGATTTCGTTCCAATTCACATTCCAAGTAATATTCGGGCATGCTAATTACATTGCCGGTTGCCAAATTGCATTAACTCTTATAGTTTCCGAGATATGGACTATCGATAATTTACACCTTAGGCTCTGCTTCTAACTTGGGCCCAAATTGTAAAATGGTCTTATCTATTGGCGATTTCGTTCCAATTCACATTCCAAGTAATATTCGGCATGCTAATTACATTGCCGGTTGCCAAATTGCATTATCTCTTATAGTTTCCGAGATATGGACTATCGATAATTTACACCATAGGCTCTGCTTCTAACTTGGGCCCAAATTGTAAAATGGTCTTATCTATTGGCGATTTCGTTCCAATTCACATTCCAAGTAATATTCGGCATGCTAATTACATTGCCGGTTGCCAAATTGCATTATCTCTTATAGTTTCCGAGATATGGACTATCGATAATTTACACCTTAGGCTCTGCTTCTAACTTGGGCCCAAATTGTAAAATGGTCTTATCTATTGGCGATTTCGTTCCAATTCACATTCCAAGTAATATTCGGCATGCTAATTACATTACCGGTTGCCAAATTGCATTATCTCTTATAGTTTCCGAGATATGGACTATCGATAATTTACACCTTAGGCTCTGCTTCTAACTTGGGCCCAAATTGTAAAATGGTCTTATCTATTGGCGATTTCGTTCCAATTCTCATTCCAAGTAATATTCGGCATGCTAATTACATTGCCGGTTGCCAAATTGCATTATCTCTTATAGTTTCCGAGATATGGACTATCGATAATTTACACCTTAGGCTCTGCTTCTAACTTGGGCCCAAATTGTAAAATAGTCTTATCTATTGGCGATTTCGTTCCAATTCACATTCCAAGTAATATTCGGCATGCTAATTACATTGCCGGTTGCCAAATTGCATTATCTCTTATAGTTTCCGAGATATGGACTATCGATAATTTACACCTTAGGCTCTGCTTCTAACTTGGGCCCAAATTGTAAAATGGTCTTATCTATTGGCGATTTCGTTCCAATTCACACTCCAAGTAATATTCGGCATGCTAATTACATTGCCGGTTGCGAAATTGCATTATCTCTTATAGTTTCCGAGATATGGACTATCGATAATTTTCACCTTAGGCTCTGCTTCTAACTTGGCCCAAATTGTAAAATGGTCTTATCTATTGGCGATTTCGTTCCAATTCACATTCCAAGTAATATTCGGCATGCTAATTACATTGCCGGTTGCCAAATTGCATTATCTCTTATAGTTTCCGAGATATGGACTATCGATAATTTACACCTTAGGCTCTGCTTCTAACTTGGGCCCAAATTGTAAAATGGTCTTATCTATTGGCGATTTCGTTCCAATTCACATTCCAAGTAATATTCGGCATGCTAATTACATTGCCGGTTGCCAAATTGCATTATCTCTTATAGTTTCCGAGATATGGACTATCGATAATTTACACCTTAGGCTCTGCTTCTAACTTGGGCCCAAATTGTAAAATGGTCTTATCTATTGGCGATTTCGTTCCAATTCTCATTCCAAGTAATATTCGGCATGCTAATTACATTGCCGGTTGCCAAATTGCATTATCTCTTATAGTTTCCGAGATATGGACTATCGATAATTTACACCTTAGGCTCTGCTTCTAACTTGGGCCCAAATTGTTAAAATAGTCTTATCTATTGGCGATTTCGTTCCAATTCACATTCCAAGTAATATTCGGCATGCTAATTACATTGCCGGTTGCCAAATTGCATTATCTCTTATAGTTTCCGAGATATGGACTATCGATAATTTACACCTTAGGCTCTGCTTCTAACTTGGGCCCAAATTGTAAAATGGTCTTATCTATTGGCGATTTCGTTCCAATTCACACTCCAAGTAATATTCGGCATGCTAATTACATTGCCGGTTGCGAAATTGCATTATCTCTTATAGTTTCCGAGATATGGACTATCGATAATTTTCACCTTAGGCTCTGCTTCTAACTTGGGCCCAAATTGTAAAATGGTCTTATCTATTGGCGATTTCGTTCCAATTCACATTCCAAGTAATATTCGGCATGCTAATTACATTGCCGGTTGCCAAATTGCATTATCTCTTATAGTTTCCGAGATATGGACTATCGATAATTTACACCTTAGGCTCTGCTTCTAACTTGGGCCCAAATTGTAAAATGGTCTTATCTATTGGCGATTTCGTTCCAATTCACATTCCAAGTAATATTCGGCATGCTAATTATATTGCCGGTTGCCAAATTGCATTATCTCTTATAGTTTCCGAGATATGGACTATCGATAATTTACACCTTAGGCTCTGCTTCTAACTTGGGCCCAAATTGTAAAATGGTCTTATCTATTGGCGATTTCGTCCCAATTCACATTCCAAGTGATATTCGGCATGCTAATTACATTGCCGGTTGCGAAATTGCATTATCTCTTATAGTTTCCGAGATATGGACTATCAATAATTTACACCTTAGGCTCTGCTTCTTACTTGGGCCCAAATTGTAAAATGGTCTTATCTATTGGCGATTTCGTTCCAATTCACATTCCAAGTAATATTCGGCATGCTAATTACATTGCCGGTTGCCAAATTGCATTATCTCTTATAGTTTCCGAGATATGGACTATCGATAATTTACACCTTAGGCTCTGCTTCTAACTTGGGCCCAAATTGTAAAATGGTCTTATCTATTGGCGATTTCGTTCCAATTCACATTCCAAGTAATATTCGGCATGCTAATTACATTGCCGGTTGCGAAATTGCATTATCTCTTATAGTTTCCGAGATATGGACTATCAATAATTTACACCTTAGGCTCTGCTTCTAACTTGGGCCCAAATTGTAAAATGGTCTTATCTATTGGCGATTTCGTTCCAATTCACATTCCAAGTAATATTCGGCATGCTAATTACATTGCCGGTTGCGAAATTGCATTATCTCTTATAGTTTCCGAGATATGGACTATCAATAATTTACACCTTAGGCTCTGCTTCTAACTTGGGCCCAAATTGTAAAATGGTCTTATCTATTGGCGATTTCGTTCCAATTCACATTCCAAGTAATATTCGGCATGCTAATTACATTGCCGGTTGCCAAATTGCATTATCTCTTATAGTTTCCGAGATATGGACTATCGATAATTTACACCTTAGGCTCTGCTTCTAACTTGGGCCCAAATTGTAAAATGGTCTTATCTATTGGCGATTTTCGTTCCAATTCACATTCCAAGTAATATTCGGCATGCTAATTATATTGCCGGTTGCCAAATTGCATTATCTCTTATAGTTTCCGAGATATGGACTATCGATAATTTACACCTTAGGCTCTGCTTCTAACTTGGGCCCACATTGTAAAATAGTCTTATCTATTGGCGATTTCGTTCCAATTCACATTCCAAGTAATATTCGGCATGCTAATTACATTGCCGGTTGCCAAATTGCATTATCTCTTATAGTTTCCGAGATATGGACTATCGATAATTTACACCTTAGGCTCTGCTTCTAACTTGGGCCCAAATGGTAAAATGGTCTTATCTATTGGCGATTTCGTTCCAATTCACATTCCAAGTAATATTCGGCATGCTAATTACATTGCCGGTTGCCAAATTGCATTATCTCTTATAGTTTCCGAGATATGGACTATCGATAATTTACACCTTAGGCTCTGCTTCTAACTTGGGCCCAAATTGTAAAATGGTCTTATCTATTGGCGATTTCGTCCCAATTCACATTCCAAGTGATAATCGGCATGCTAATTACATTGCCGGTTGCGAAATTGCATTATCTCTTATAGTTTCCGAGATATGGACTATCAATAATTTACACCTTAGGCTCTGCTTCTAACTTGGGCCCAAATTGTAAAATGGTCTTATCTATTGGCGATTCCGTTCCAATTCACATTCCAAGTAATATTCGGCATGCTAATTACATTGCCGGTTGCCAAATTGCATTATCTCTTATAGTTTCCGAGATATGGACTATCGATAATTTACACCTTAGGCTCTGCTTCTAACTTGGGCCCAAATTGTAAAATGGTCTTATCTATTGGCGATTTCGTTCCAATTCACATTCCAAGTAATATTCGGCATGCTAATTACATTGCCGGTTGCCAAATTGCATTATCTCTTATAGTTTCCGAGATATGGAATATCGATAATTTACACCTTAGGCTCTGCTTCTAACTTGGGCCCAAATTGTAAAATGGTCTTATCTATTGGCGATTTCGTCCCAATTCACATTCCAAGTGATAATCGGCATGCTAATTACATTGCCGGTTTGCGAAATTGCATTATCTCTTATAGTTTCCGAGATATGGACTATCAATAATTTACACCTTAGGCTCTGCTTCTAACTTGGGCCCAAATTGTAAAATGGTCTTATCTATTGGCGATTTCGTTCCAATTCACATTCCAAGTAATATTCGGCATGCTAATTACATTGCCGGTTGCCAAATTGCATTATCTCTTATAGTTTCCGAGATATGGACTATCGATAATTTACACCTTAGGATCTGCTTCTAACTTGGGCCCAAATTGTAAAATGGTCTTATCTATTGGCGATTTCGTTCCAATTCACATTCCAAGTAATATTCGGCATGCTAATTACATTGCCGGTTGCCAAATTGCATTATCTCTTATAGTTTCCGAGATATGGACTATCGAAAATTTACACCTTAGGCTCTGCTTCTAACTTGGGCCCAAATTGTAAAATGGTCTTATCTATTGGCGATTCCGTTCCAATTCACATTCCAAGTAATATTCGGCATGCTAATTACATTGCCGGTTGCCAAATTGCATTATCTCTTATAGTTTCCGAGATATGGACTATCGATAATTTACACCTTAGGCTCTGCTTCTAACTTGGGCCCAAATTGTAAAATGGTCTTATCTATTGGCTATTTCGTTCTAATTCACATTCCAAGTAATATTCGGCATGCTAATTACATTGCCGGTTGCCAAATTGCATTATCTCTTATAGTTTCCGAGATATGGACTATCGATAATTTACACCTTAGGCTCTGCTTCTAACTTGGGCCCAAATTGTAAAATGGTCTTATCTATTGGCGATTTCGTTCCAATTCACATTCCAAGTAATATTCGGCATGCTAATTACATTGCCGGTTGCCAAGTTGCATTATCTCTTATAGTTTCCGAGATATGGACTATCGATAATTTACACCTTAGGCTCTGCTTCTAACTTGGGCCCAAATTGTAAAATGGTCTTATCTATTGGCGATTTCGTTCCAATTCACACTCCAAATAATATTCGGCATGCTAATTACATTGCCGGTTGCGAAATTGCATTATCTCTTATAGTTTCCGAGATATGGACTATCGATAATTTACACCTTAGGCTCTGCTTCTAACTTGGGCCCAAATTGTAAAATGGTCTTATCTATTGGCGATTTCGTTCCAATTCACATTCCAAGTAATATTCGGCATGCTAATTACATTGCCGTTTGCCAAATTGCATTAACTCTTATAGTTTCCGAGATATGGACTATCGATAATTTACACCTTAGGCTCTGCTTCTAACTTGGGCCCAAATTGTAAAATGGTCTTATCTATTGGCGATTTCGTTCCAATTCACATTCCAAGTAATATTCGGCATGCTAATTACATTGCCGGTTGCCAAATTGCATTAACTCTTATAGTTTCCGAGATATGGACTATCGATAATTTACACCTTAGGCTCTGCTTCTAACTTGGGCCCAAATTGTAAAATGGTCTTATCTATTGGCGATTTCGTTCCAATTCACATTCCAAGTAATATTCGGCATGCTAATTACATTGCCGGTTGCCAAATTGCATTATCTCTTATAGTTTCCGAGATATGGACTATCGATAATTTACACCATAGGCTCTGCTTCTAACTTGGGCCCAAATTGTAAAATGGTCTTATCTATTGGCTATTTCGTTCTAATTCACATTCCAAGTAATATTCGGCATGCTAATTACATTGCCGGTTGCCAAATTGCATTATCTCTTATAGTTTCCGAGATATGGACTATCGATAATTTACACCTTAGGCTCTGCTTCTAACTTGGGCCCAAATTGTAAAATGGTCTTACCTATTGGCGATTTCGTTCCAATTCACATTCCAAGTAATATTCGGCATGCTAATTGCATTGCCGGTTGCCAAATTGCATTATCTCTTATAGTTTCCGAGATATGGACTATCGATAATTTACACCTTAGGCTCTGCTTCTAACTTGGGCCCAAATTGTAAAATGGTCTTACCTATAGGCGATTTCGTTCCAATTCACATTCCAAGTAATATTCGGCATGCTAATTGCATTGCCGGTTGCCAAATTGCATTATCTCTTATAGTTTCCGAGATATTGACTATCGATAATTTACACCTTAGGCTCTGCTTCTAACTTGGGCCCAAATTGTAAAATGGTCTTATCTATTGGCGATTTCGTTCCAATTCACATTCCAAGTAATATTCGGCATGCTAATTACATTGCCGGTTGCCAAATTGCATTATCTCTTATAGTTTCCGAGATATGGACTATCGATAATTTACACCTTAGGCTCTGCTTCTAACTTGGGCCCAAATTGTAAAATGGTCTTATCTATTGGCGATTTCGTTCCAATTCACATTCCAAGTAATATTCGGCATGCTAATTACATTGCCGGTTGCCAAATTGCATTAACTCTTATAGTTTCCGAGATATGGACTATCGATAATTTACACCTTAGGCTCTGCTTCTAACTTGGGCCCAAATTGTAAAATGGTCTTATCTATTGGCGATTTCGTTCCAATTCACATTCCAAGTAATATTCGGCATGCTAATTACATTGCCGGTTGCCAAATTGCATTATCTCTTATAGTTTCCGAGATATGGACTATCGATAATTTACACCTTAGGCTCTGCTTCTAATTTGGGCCCAAATTGTAAAATGGTCTTATCTATTGGCGATTTCGTTCCAATTCACATTCCAAGTAATATTCGGCATGCTAATTACATTGCCGGTTGCCAAATTGCATTATCTCTTATAGTTTCCGAGATATGGACTATCGATAATTTACACCTTAGGCTCTGCTTCTAACTTGGGCCCAAATTGTAAAATGGTCTTATCTATTGGCGATTTCGTTCCAATTCACATTCCAAGTAATATTCGGCATGCTAATTACATTGCCGGTGGCCAAATTGAATTATCTCTTATAGTTTCCGAGATATGGACTATCGATAATTTTCACCTTAGGCTCTGCTTCTAACTTGGGCCCAAATTGTAAAATGGTCTTACCTATTGGCGATTTCGTTCCAATTCACATTCCAAGTAATATTCGGCATGCTAATTGCATTGCCGGTTGCCAAATTGCATTATCTCTTATAGTTTCCGAGATATGGACTATCGGTAATTTACACCTTAGGCTCTGCTTCTAACTTGGGCCCAAATTGTAAAATGGTCTTATCTATTGGCGATTTCGTTCCAATTCACATTCCAAGTAATATTCGGCATGCTAATTACATTGCCGGTTGCCAAATTGCATTATCTCTTATAGTTTCCGAGATATGGACTATCGATAATTTACACCATAGGCTCTGCTTATAACTTGGGCCCAAATTGTAAAATGGTCTTATCTATTGGCGATTTCGTTCCAATTCACATTCCAAGTAATATTCGGCATGCTAATTACATTGCCGGTTGCCAAATTGCATTATCTCTTATAGTTTCCGAGATATGGACTATCGATAATTTACACCTTAGGCTCTGCTTCTAACTTGGGCCCAAATTGTAAAATGGTCTTATCTATTGGCTATTTCGTTCTAATTCACATTCCAAGTAATATTCGGCATGCTAATTACATTGCCGGTTGCCAAATTGCATTATCTCTTATAGTTTCCGAGATATGGACTATCGATAATTTACACCTTAGGCTCTGCTTCTAACTTGGGCCCAAATTGTAAAATGGTCTTATCTATTGGCGATTTCGTTCCAATTCACATTCCAAGTAATATTCGGCATGCTAATTACATTGCCGGTTGCCAAGTTGCATTATCTCTTATAGTTTCCGAGATATGGACTATCGATAATTTACACCTTAGGCTCTGCTTCTAACTTGGGCCCAAATTGTAAAATGGTCTTATCTATTGGCGATTTCGTTCCAATTCACACTCCAAATAATATTCGGCATGCTAATTACATTGCCGGTTGCGAAATTGCATTATCTCTTATAGTTTCCGAGATATGGACTATCGATAATTACACCTTAGGCTCTGCTTCTAACTTGGGCCCAAATTGTAAAATGGTCTTATCTATTGGCGATTTCGTTCCAATTCACATTCCAAGTAATATTCGGCATGCTAATTACATTGCCGTTTGCCAAATTGCATTAACTCTTATAGTTTCCGAGATATGGACTATCGATAATTTACACCTTAGGCTCTGCTTCTAACTTGGGCCCAAATTGTAAAATGGTCTTATCTATTGGCGATTTCGTTCCAATTCACATTCCAAGTAATATTCGGCATGCTAATTACATTGCCGGTTGCCAAATTGCATTAACTCTTATAGTTTCCGAGATATGGACTATCGATAATTTACACCTTAGGCTCTGCTTCTAACTTGGGCCCAAATTGTAAAATGGTCTTATCTATTGGCGATTTCGTTCCAATTCACATTCCAAGTAATATTCGGCATGCTAATTACATTGCCGGTTGCCAAATTGCATTATCTCTTATAGTTTCCGAGATATGGACTATCGATAATTTACACCATAGGCTCTGCTTCTAACTTGGGCCCAAATTGTAAAATGGTCTTATCTATTGGCTATTTCGTTCTAATTCACATTCCAAGTAATATTCGGCATGCTAATTACATTGCCGGTTGCCAAATTGCATTATCTCTTATAGTTTCCGAGATATGGACTATCGATAATTTACACCTTAGGCTCTGCTTCTAACTTGGGCCCAAATTGTAAAATGGTCTTACCTATTGGCGATTTCGTTCCAATTCACATTCCAAGTAATATTCGGCATGCTAATTGCATTGCCGGTTGCCAAATTGCATTATCTCTTATAGTTTCCGAGATATGGACTATCGATAATTTACACCTTAGGCTCTGCTTCTAACTTGGGCCCAAATTGTAAAATGGTCTTACCTATAGGCGATTTCGTTCCAATTCACATTCCAAGTAATATTCGGCATGCTAATTGCATTGCCGGTTGCCAAATTGCATTATCTCTTATAGTTTCCGAGATATTGACTATCGATAATTTACACCTTAGGCTCTGCTTCTAACTTGGGCCCAAATTGTAAAATGGTCTTATCTATTGGCGATTTCGTTCCAATTCACATTCCAAGTAATATTCGGCATGCTAATTACATTGCCGGTTGCCAAATTGCATTATCTCTTATAGTTTCCGAGATATGGACTATCGATAATTTACACCTTAGGCTCTGCTTCTAACTTGGGCCCAAATTGTAAAATGGTCTTATCTATTGGCGATTTCGTTCCAATTCACATTCCAAGTAATATTCGGCATGCTAATTACATTGCCGGTTGCCAAATTGCATTAACTCTTATAGTTTCCGAGATATGGACTATCGATAATTTACACCTTAGGCTCTGCTTCTAACTTGGGCCCAAATTGTAAAATGGTCTTATCTATTGGCGATTTCGTTCCAATTCACATTCCAAGTAATATTCGGCATGCTAATTACATTGCCGGTTGCCAAATTGCATTATCTCTTATAGTTTCCGAGATATGGACTATCGATAATTTACACCTTAGGCTCTGCTTCTAATTTGGGCCCAAATTGTAAAATGGTCTTATCTATTGGCGATTTCGTTCCAATTCACATTCCAAGTAATATTCGGCATGCTAATTACATTGCCGGTTGCCAAATTGCATTATCTCTTATAGTTTCCGAGATATGGACTATCGATAATTTACACCTTAGGCTCTGCTTCTAACTTGGGCCCAAATTGTAAAATGGTCTTATCTA
The DNA here is from genome assembly GCF_030347505.1 of Rhynchophorus ferrugineus. Classification (NCBI taxonomy): domain Eukaryota; kingdom Metazoa; phylum Arthropoda; class Insecta; order Coleoptera; family Curculionidae; genus Rhynchophorus; species Rhynchophorus ferrugineus. The sequence continues at coordinate 10,521 of NW_027473214.1, forward strand.
TTGGCGATTTCGTTCCAATTCACATTCCAAGTAATATTCGGCATGCTAATTACATTGCCGGTGGCCAAATTGAATTATCTCTTATAGTTTCCGAGATATGGACTATCGATAATTTTCACCTTAGGCTCTGCTTCTAACTTGGGCCCAAATTGTAAAATGGTCTTACCTATTGGCGATTTCGTTCCAATTCACATTCCAAGTAATATTCGGCATGCTAATTGCATTGCCGGTTGCCAAATTGCATTATCTCTTATAGTTTCCGAGATATTGACTATCGATAATTTACACCTTAGGCTCTGCTTCTAACTTGGGCCCAAATTGTAAAATGGTCTTATCTATTGGCGATTTCGTTCCAATTCACATTCCAAGTAATATTCGGCATGCTAGTTACATTTCCGGTTGCCAAATTGCATTATCTCTTATAGTTTCCGAGATATGGACTATCGGTAATTTACACCTTAGGCTCTGCTTCTAACTTGGGCCCAAATTGTAAAATGGTCTTATCTATTGGCGATTTCGTTCCAATTCACATTCCAAGTAATATTCGGCATGCTAATTACATTGCCGGTTGCCAAATTGCATTATCTCTTATAGTTTCCGAGATATGGACTATCGATAATTTACACCATAGGCTCTGCTTATAACTTGGGCCCAAATTGTAAAATGGTCTTATCTATTGGCGATTTCGTTCCAATTCACATTCCAAGTAATATTCGGCATGCTAATTACATTGCCGGTTGCCAAATTGCATTATCTCTTATAGTTTCCGAGATATGGACTATGGATAATTTACACCTTAGGCTCTGCTTCTAACTTGGGCCCAAATTGTAAAATGGTCTTATCTATTGGCGATTTCGTTCCAATTCACATTCCAAGTAATATTCGGCATGCTAATTACATTGCCGGATGCCAAATTGCATTATCTCTTATAGTTTCCGAGATATGGACTATCGAGAATTTACACCTTAGGCTCTGCTTCTAACTTGGGCCCAAATTGTAAAATGGACTTATCTATTGGCGATTTCGTTCCAATTCACATTCCAAGTAATATTCGGCATGCTAATTACATTGCCGGTTGCCAAATTGCATTATCTCTTATAGTTTCCGAGATATGGACTATCGATAATTTACACCATAGGCTCTGCTTATAACTTGGGCCCAAATTGTAAAATGGTCTTATCTATTGGCGATTTCGTTCCAATTCACATTCCAAGTAATATTCGGCATGCTAATTACATTGCCGGTTGCCAAATTGCATTAACTCTTATAGTTTCCGAGATATGGACTATCGATAATTTACACCTTAGGCTCTGCTTCTAACTTGGGCCCAAATTGTAAAATGGTCTTATCTATTGGCGATTTCGTTCCAATTCACATTCCAAGTAATATTCGGCATGCTAATTACATTGCGGTTGCCAAATTGCATTATCTCTTATAGTTTCCGAGATATGGACTATCGATAATTTACACCATAGGCTCTGCTTCTAACTTGGGCCCAAATTGTAAAATGGTCTTATCTATTGGCTATTTCGTTCTAATTCACATTCCAAGTAATATTCGGCATGCTAATTACATTGCCGGTTGCCAAATTGCATTATCTCTTATAGTTTCCGAGATATGGACTATCGATAATTTACACCTTAGGCTCTGCTTCTAACTTGGGCCCAAATTGTAAAATGGTCTTACCTATTGGCGATTTCGTTCCAATTCACATTCCAAGTAATATTCGGCATGCTAATTGCATTGCCGGTTGCCAAATTGCATTATCTCTTATAGTTTCCGAGATATGGACTATCGATAATTTACACCTTAGGCTCTGCTTCTAACTTGGGCCCAAATTGTAAAATGGTCTTACCTATTGGCGATTTCGTTCCAATTCACATTCCAAGTAATATTCGGCATGCTAATTGCATTGCCGGTTGCCAAATTGCATTATCTCTTATAGTTTCCGAGATATTGACTATCGATAATTTACACCTTAGGCTCTGCTTCTAACTTGGGCCCAAATTGTAAAATGGTCTTATCTATTGGCGATTTCGTTCCAATTCACATTCCAAGTAATATTCGGCATGCTAATTACATTGCCGGTTGCCAAATTGCATTATCTCTTATAGTTTCCGAGATATGGACTATCGATAATTTACACCTTAGGCTCTGCTTCTAACTTGGGCCCAAATTGTAAAATGGTCTTATCTATTGGCGATTTCGTTCCAATTCACATTCCAAGTAATATTCGGCATGCTAATTACATTGCCGGTTGCCAAATTGCATTAACTCTTGTAGTTTCCGAGATATGGACTATCGATAATTTACACCTTAGGCTCTGCTTCTAACTTGGGCCCAAATTGTAAAATGGTCTTATCTATTGGCGATTTCGTTCCAATTCACATTCCAAGTAATATTCGGCATGCTAATTACATTGCCGGTTGCCAAATTGCATTATCTCTTATAGTTTCCGAGATATGGACTATCGATAATTTACACCATAGGCTCTGCTTCTAACTTGGGCCCAAATTGTAAAATGGTCTTATCTATTGGCGATTTCGTTCCAATTCACATTCCAAGTAATATTCGGCATGCTAATTACATTGCCGGTTGCCAAATTGCATTATCTCTTATAGTTTCCGAGATATGGACTATCGATAATTTACACCTTAGGCTCTGCTTCTAACTTGGGCCCAAATTGTAAAATGGTCTTATCTATTGGCGATTTCGTTCCAATTCACATTCCAAGTAATATTCGTCATGCTAATTACATTGCCGGTTGCCAAATTGCATTATCTCTTATAGTTTCCGAGATATGGACTATCGATAATTTACACCTTAGGCTCTGCTTCTAACTTGGGCCCAAATTGTAAAATGGTCTTATCTATTGGCGATTTCGTTCCAATTCACATTCCAAGTAATATTCGGCATGCTAATTACATTGCCGGTGGCCAAATTGAATTATCTCTTATAGTTTCCGAGATATGGACTATCGATAATTTACACCTTAGGCTCTGCTTCTAACTTGGGCCCAAATTGTAAAATGGTCTTACCTATTGGCGATTTCGTTCCAATTCACATTCCAAGTAATATTCGGCATGCTAATTGCATTGCCGGTTGCCAAATTGCATTATCTCTTATAGTTTCCGAGATATTGACTATCGATAATTTACACCTTAGGCTCTGCTTCTAACTTGGGCCCAAATTGTAAAATGGTCTTATCTATTGGCGATTTCGTTCCAATTCACATTCCAAGTAATATTCGGCATGCTAGTTACATTTCCGGTTGCCAAATTGCATTATCTCTTATAGTTTCCGAGATATGGACTATCGGTAATTTACACCTTAGGCTCTGCTTCTAACTTGGGCCCAAATTGTAAAATGGTCTTATCTATTGGCGATTTCGTTCCAATTCACATTCCAAGTAATATTCGGCATGCTAATTACATTGCCGGTTGCCAAATTGCATTATCTCTTATAGTTTCCGAGATATGGACTATCGATAATTTACACCATAGGCTCTGCTTATAACTTGGGCCCAAATTGTAAAATGGTCTTATCTATTGGCGATTTCGTTCCAATTCACATTCCAAGTAATATTCGGCATGCTAATTACATTGCCGGTTGCCAAATTGCATTATCTCTTATAGTTTCCGAGATATGGACTATCGATAATTTACACCTTAGGCTCTGCTTCTAACTTGGGCCCAAATTGTAAAATGGTCTTATCTATTGGCGATTTCGTTCCAATTCACATTCCAAGTAATATTCGGCATGCTAATTACATTGCCGGTTGCCAAATTGCATTATCTCTTATAGTTTCCGAGATATGGACTATCGATAATTTACACCTTAGGCTCTGCTTCTAACTTGGGCCCAAATTGTAAAATGGTCTTATCTATTGGCGATTTCGTTCCAATTCATATTCCAAGTAATATTCGGCATGCTAATTACATTGCCGGTTGCCAAATTGCATTAACTCTTATAGTTTCCGAGATATGGACTATCGATAATTTACACCTTAGGCTCTGCTTCTAACTTGGGCCCAAATTGTAAAATGGTCTTATCTATTGGCGATTTCGTTCCAATTCACATTCCAAGTAATATTCGGCATGCTAATTACATTGCCGGTTGCCAAATTGCATTATCTCTTATAGTTTCCGAGATATGGACTATCGATAATTTACACCATAGGCTCTGCTTATAACTTGGGCCCAAATTGTAAAATGGTCTTATCTATTGGCGATTTCGTTCCAATTCACATTCCAAGTAATATTCGGAATGCTAATTACATTGCCGGTTGCCAAATTGCATTATCTCTTATAGTTTCCGAGATATGGACTATCGATAATTTACACTTTAGGCTCTGCTTCTAACTTGGGCCCAAATTGTAAAATGGTCTTATCTATTGGCGATTTCGTTCCAATTCACATTCCAAGTAATATTCGGCATGCTAATTACATTGCCGGTTGCCAAATTGCATTATCTCTTATAGTTTCCGAGATATGGACTATCGATAATTTACACCTTAGGCTCTGCTTCTAACTTGGGCCCAAATTGTAAAATGGTCTTATCTGTTGGCGATTTCGTTCCAATTCACATTCCAAGTAATATTCGGCATGCTAATTACATTGCCGGTTGCCAAATTGCATTAACTCTTATAGTTTCCGAGATATGGACTATCGATAATTTACACCTTAGGCTCTGCTTCTAACTTGGGCCAAATTGTAAAATGGTCTTATCTATTGGCGATTTCGTTCCAATTCACATTCCAAGTAATATTCGGCATGCTAATTACATTGCCGGTTGCCAAATTGCATTATCTCTTATAGTTTCCGAGATATGGACTATCGATAATTTACACCATAGGCTCTGCTTATAACTTGGGCCCAAATTGTAAAATGGTCTTATCTATTGGCGATTTCGTTCCAATTCACATTCCAAGTAATATTCGGCATGCTAATTACATTGCCGGTTGCCAAATTGCATTATCTCTTATAGTTTCCGAGATATGGACTATCGATAATTTACACCTTAGGCTCTGCTTCTAACTTGGGCCCAAATTGTAAAATGGTCTTATCTATTGGCGATTTCGTTCCAATTCACATTCCAAGTAATATTCGGCATGCTAATTACATTGCCGGTTGCCAAATTGCATTATCTCTTATAGTTTCCGAGATATGGACTATCGATAATTTACACCTTAGGCTCTGCTTCTAACTTGGGCCCAAATTGTAAAATGGTCTTATCTATTGGCGATTTCGTTCCAATTCACATTCCAAGTAATATTCGGCATGCTAATTACATTGCCGGTTGCCAAATTGCATTATCTCTTATAGTTTCCGAGATATGGACTATCGATAATTTACACTTTAGGCTCTGCTTCTAACTTGGGCCCAAATTGTAAAATGGTCTTATCTATTGGCGATTTCGTCCCAATTCACATTCCAAGTGATAATCGGCATGCTAATTACATTGCCGGTTGCGAAATTGCATTATCTCTTATAGTTTCCGAGATATGGACTATCAATAATTTACACCTTAGGTTCTGCTTCTAACTTGGGCCCAAATTGTAAAATGGTCTTATCTATTGGCGATTTCGTTCCAATTCACATTCCAAGTAATATTCGGCATGCTAATTACATTGCCGGTTGCCAAATTGCATTATCTCTTATAGTTTCCGAGATATGGACTATCGATAATTTACACCTTAGGCTCTGCTTCTAACTTGGGCCCAAATTGTAAAATGGTCTTATCTATTGGCGATTTCGTTCCAATTCACATTCCAAGTAATATTCGGCATGCTAATTACATTGCCGGTTGCCAAATTGCATTATCTCTTATAGTTTCCGAGATATGGACTATCGATAATTTACACCTTAGGCTCTGCTTCTAACTTGGGCCCAAATTGTAAAATGGTCTTATCTATTGGCGATTTCATTCCAATTCACATTCCAAGTAATATTCGGCATGCTAATTACATTGCCGGTTGCCAAATTGCATTATCTCTTATAGTTTCCGAGATATGGACTATCAATAATTTACACCTTAGGCTCTGCTTCTAACTTGGGCCCAAATTGTAAAATGGTCTTATCTATTGGCGATTTCGTTCCAATTCACATTCCAAGTAATATTCGGCATGCTAATTACATTGCCGGTTGCGAAATTGCATTATCTCTTATAGTTTCCGGGATATGGACTATCGATAATTTACACCTTAGGCTCTGCTTCTAACTTGGGCCCAAATTGTAAAATGGTCTTATCTATTGGCGATTTCGTTCCAATTCACATTCCAAGTAATATTCGGCATGCTAATTACATTGCCGGTTGTCAAATTGCATTATCTCTTATAGTTTCCGAGATATGGACTATCGATAATTTACACCTTAGGCTCTGCTTCTAACTTGGGCCCAAATTGTAAAATGGTCTTATCTATTGGCGATTTCGTTCCAATTCACACTCCAAGTAATATTCGGCATGCTAATTACATTGCCGGTTGCGAAATTGCATTATCTCTTATAGTTTCCGAGATATGGACTATCGATAATTTACACCTTAGGCTCTGCTTCTAACTTGGGCCCAAATTGTAAAATGGTCTTATCTATTGGCGATTTCGTTCCAATTCACATTCCAAGTAATATTCGGCATGCTAATTACATTGCCGGTTGCCAAATTGCATTATCTCTTATAGTTTCCGAGATATGGACTATCGATAATTTACACCTTAGGCTCTGCTTCTAACTTGGGCCCAAATTGTAAAATGGTCTTATCTATTGGCGATTTCGTTCCAATTCACATTCCAAGTAATATTCGGCATGCTAATTACATTGCCGGTTGCCAAATTGCATTATCTCTTATAGTTTCCGAGATATGGACTATCGATAATTTAAACCTTAGGCTCTGCTTCTAACTTGGGCCCAAATTGTAAAATGGTCTTATCTATTGGCGATTTCGTCCCAATTCACATTCCAAGTGATATTCGGCATGCTAATTACATTGCCGGTTGCCAAATTGCATTATCTCTTATAGTTTCCGAGATATGGACTATCGATAAATTACACCTTAGGCTCTGCTTCTAACTTGGGCCCAAATTGTAAAATGGTCTTATCTATTGGCGATTTCGTTCCAATTCACATTCCAAGTAATATTCGGCATGCTAATTACATTGCCGGTTGCCAAATTGCATTATCTCTTATAGTTTCCGAGATATGGACTATCGATTATTTACACCTTAGGCTCTGCTTCTAACTTGGGCCCAAATTGTAAAATGGTCTTATCTATTGGCGATTTCGTTCCAATTCACATTCCAAGTAATATTCGGCATGCTAATTACATTGCCGGTTGCCAAATTGCATTATCTCTTATAGTTTCCGAGATATGGACTATCGATAATTTACACCTTAGGCTCTGCTTCTAACTTGGGCCCAAATTGTAAAATGGTCTTATCTATTGGCGATTTCGTTCCAATTCACATTCCAAGTAATATTCGGCATGCTAATTACATTACCGGTTGCCAAATTGCATTATCTCTTATAGTTTCCGAGATATGGACTATCGATAATTTACACCTTAGGCTCTGCTTCTAACTTGGGCCCAAATTGTAAAATGGTCTTATCTATTGGCGATTTCGCTCCAATTCTCATTCCAAGTAATATTCGGCATGCTAATTACATTGCCGGTTGCCAAATTGCATTATCTCTTATAGTTTCCGAGATATGGACTATCGATAATTTACACCTTAGGCTCTGCTTCTAACTTGGGCCCAAATTGTAAAATAGTCTTATCTATTGGCGATTTCGTTCCAATTCACATTCCAAGTAATATTCGGCATGCTAATTACATTGCCGGTTGCCAAATTGCATTATCTCTTATAGTTTCCGAGATATGGACTATCGATAATTTACACCTTAGGCTCTGCTTCTAACTTGGGCCCAAATTGTAAAATGGTCTTATCTATTGGCGATTTCGTCCCAATTCACATTCCAAGTGATATTCGGCATGCTAATTACATTGCCGGTTGCGAAATTGCATTATCTCTTATAGTTTCCGAGATATGGACTATCAATAATTTACACCTTAGGCTCTGCTTCTTACTTGGGCCCAAATTGTAAAATGGTCTTATCTATTGGCGATTTCGTTCCAATTCACATTCCAAGTAATATTCGGCACGCTAATTACATTGCCGGTTGCCAAATTGCATTATCTCTTATAGTTTCCGAGATATGGACTATCGATAATTTACATCTTAGGCTCTGCTTCTAACTTGGGCCCAAATTGTAAAATGGTCTTATCTATTGGCGATTTCGTTCCAATTCACATTCCAAGTAATATTCGGCATGCTAATTACATTGCCGGTTGCGAAATTGCATTATCTCTTATAGTTTCCGAGATATGGACTATCAATAATATACACCTTAGGCTCTGCTTCTAACTTGCGCCCAAATTGTAAAATGGTCTTATCTATTGGCGATTTCGTTCCAATTCACATTCCAAGTAATATTCGGCATGCTAATTATATTGCCGGTTGCCAAATTGCATTATCTCTTATAGTTTCCGAGATATGGACTATCGATAATTTACACCTTAGGCTCTGCTTCTAACTTGGGCCCAAATTGTAAAATGGTCTTATCTATTGGCGATTTCGTCCCAATTCACATTCCAAGTGATATTCGGCATGCTAATTACATTGCCGGTTGCCAAATTGCATTATCTCTTATAGTTTCCGAGATATGGACTATCGATAATTTACACCTTAGGCTCTGCTTCTAACTTGGGCCCAAATTGTAAAATGGTCTTATCTATTGGCGATTTCGTTCCAATTCACATTCCAAGTAATATTCGGCATGCTAATTACATTGCCGGTTGCGAAATTGCATTATCTCTTATAGTTTCCGAGATATGGACTATCAATAATTTACACCTTAGGCTCTGCTTCTAACTTGGGCCCAAATTGTAAAATGGTCTTATCTATTGGCGATTTCGTTCCAATTCACATTCCAAGTAATATTCGGCATGCTAATTATATTGCCGGTTGCCAAATTGCATTATCTCTTATAGTTTCCGAGATATGGACTATCGATAATTTACACCTTAGGCTCTGCTTCTAACTTGGGCCCAAATTGTAAAATGGTCTTATCTATTGGCGATTTCGTCCCAATTCACATTCCAAGTGATATTCGGCATGCTAATTACATTGCCGGTTGCCAAATTGCATTATCTCTTATAGTTTCCGAGATATGGACTATCGATAATTTACACCTTAGGCTCTGCTTCTAACTTGGGCCCAAATTGTAAAATGGTCTTATCTATTGGCGATTTCGTTCCAATTCACATTCCAAGTAATATTCGGCATGCTAATTACATTGCCGGTTGCCAAATTGCATTATCTCTTATAGTTTCCGAGATATGGACTATCGATAATTTACACCTTAGGCTCTGCTTCTAACTTGGGCCCAAATTGTAAAATGGTCTTATCTATTGGCGATTTCGTTCCAATTCTCATTCCAAGTAATATTCGGCATGCTAATTACATTGCCGGTTGCCAAATTGCATTATCTCTTATAGTTTCCGAGATATGGACTATCGATAATTTACACCTTAGGCTCTGCTTCTAACTTGGGCCCACATTGTAAAATAGTCTTATCTATTGGCGATTTCGTTCCAATTCACATTCCAAGTAATATTCGGCATGCTAATTACATTGCCGGTTGCCAAATTGCATTATCTCTTATAGTTTCCGAGATATGGACTATCGATAATTTACACCTTAGGCTCTGCTTCTAACTTGGGCCCAAATTGTAAAATGGTCTTATCTATTGGCGATTTCGTTCCAATTCACATTCCAAGTAATATTCGGCATGCTAATTACATTGCCGGTTGCCAAATTGCATTATCTCTTATAGTTTCCGAGATATGGACTATCGATAATTTACACCTTAGGCTCTGCTTCTAACTTGGGCCCAAATTGTAAAATGGTCTTATCTATTGGCGATTTCGTCCCAATTCACATTCCAAGTGATAATCGGCATGCTAATTACATTGCCGGTTGCGAAATTGCATTATCTCTTATAGTTTCCGAGATATGGACTATCAATAATTTACACCTTAGGCTCTGCTTCTAACTTGGGCCCAAATTGTAAAATGGTCTTATCTATTGGCGATTTCGTTCCAATTCACATTCCAAGTAATATTCGGCATGCTAATTACATTGCCGGTTGCCAAATTGCATTATCTCTTATAGTTTCCGAGATATGGACTATCGATAATTTACACCTTAGGCTCTGCTTCTAACATGGGCCCAAATTGTAAAATGGTCTTATCTATTGGCGATTTCGTTCCAATTCACATTCCAAGTAATATTCGGCATGCTAATTACATTGCCGGTTGCCAAATTGCATTATCTCTTATAGTTTCCGAGATATGGACTATCGATAATTTACACCTTAGGCTCTGCTTCTAACTTGGGCCCAAATTGTAAAATGGTCTTATCTATTGGCGATTTCGTTCCAATTCTCATTCCAAGTAATATTCGGCATGCTAATTACATTGCCGGTTGCCAAATTGCATTATCTCTTATAGTTTCCGAGATATGGACTATCGATAATTTACACCTTAGGCTCTGCTTCTAACTTGGGCCCACATTGTAAAATAGTCTTATCTATTGGCGATTTCGTTCCAATTCACATTCCAAGTAATATTCGGCATGCTAATTACATTGCCGGTTGCCAAATTGCATTATCTCTTATAGTTTCCGAGATATGGACTATCGATAATTTACACCTTAGGCTCTGTTTCTAACTTGGGCCCAAATTGTAAAATGGTCTTATCTATTGGCGATTTCGTTCCAATTCACATTCCAAGTAATATTCGGCATGCTAATTACATTGCCGGTTGCCAAATTGCATTATCTCTTATAGTTTCCGAGATATGGATTATCGAAAATTTACACCTTAGGCTCTGCTTCTAACTTGGGCCCAAATTGTAAAATGGTCTTATCTATTGGCGATTTCGTCCCAATTCACATTCCAAGTGATAATCGGCATGCTAATTACATTGCCGGTTGCGAAATTGCATTATCTCTTATAGTTTCCGAGATATGGACTATCGATAATTTACACCTTAGGCTCTGCTTCTAACTTGGGCCCAAATTGTAAAATGGTCTTATCTATTGGCGATTTCGTTCCAATTCACATTCCAAGTAATATTCGGCATGCTAATTACATTGCCGGTTGCGAAATTGCATTATCTCTTATAGTTTCCGAGATATGGACTATCGATAATTTACACCTTAGGCTCTGTTTCTAACTTGGGCCCAAATTGTAAAATGGTCTTATCTATTGGCGATTTCGTTCCAATTCACATTCCAAGTAATATTCGGCATGCTAATTACATTGCCGGTTGCCAAATTGCATTATCTCTTATAGTTTCCGAGATATGGATTATCGAAAATTTACACCTTAGGCTCTGCTTCTAACTTGGGCCCAAATTGTAAAATGGTCTTATCTATTGGCGATTTCGTCCCAATTCACATTCCAAGTGATAATCGGCATGCTAATTACATTGCCGGTTGCGAAATTGCATTATCTCTTATAGTTTCCGAGATATGGACTATCGATAATTTACACCTTAGGCTCTGCTTCTAACTTGGGCCCAAATTGTAAAATGGTCTTATCTATTGGCGATTTCGTTCCAATTCACATTCCAAGTAATATTCGGCATGCTAATTACATTGCCGGTTGCGAAATTGCATTATCTCTTATAGTTTCCGAGATATGGACTATCAATAATTTACACCTTAGGCTCTGCTTCTAACTTGGGCCCAAATTGTAAAATGGTCTTATCTATTGGCGATTTCGTTCCAATTCACATTCCAAGTAATATTCGGCATGCTAATTATATTGCCGGTTGCCAAATTGCATTATCTCTTATAGTTTCCGAGATATGGACTATCGATAATTTACACCTTAGGCTCTGCTTCTAACTTGGGCCCAAATTGTAAAATGGTCTTATCTATTGGCGATTTCGTCCCAATTCACATTCCAAGTGATATTCGGCATGCTAATTACATTGCCGGTTGCCAAATTGCATTATCTCTTATAGTTTCCGAGATATGGACTATCGATAATTTACACCTTAGGCTCTGCTTCTAACTTGGGCCCAAATTGTAAAATGGTCTTATCTATTGGCGATTTCGTTCCAATTCACATTCCAAGTAATATTCGGCATGCTAATTACATTGCCGGTTGCCAAATTGCATTATCTCTTATAGTTTCCGAGATATGGACTATCGATAATTTACACCTTAGGCTCTGCTTCTAACTTGGGCCCAAATTGTAAAATGGTCTTATCTATTGGCGATTTCGTTCCAATTCTCATTCCAAGTAATATTCGGCATGCTAATTACATTGCCGGTTGCCAAATTGCATTATCTCTTATAGTTTCCGAGATATGGACTATCGATAATTTACACCTTAGGCTCTGCTTCTAACTTGGGCCCACATTGTAAAATAGTCTTATCTATTGGCGATTTCGTTCCAATTCACATTCCAAGTAATATTCGGCATGCTAATTACATTTCCGGTTGCCAAATTGCATTATCTCTTATAGTTTCCGAGATATGGACTATCGATAATTTACACCTTAGGCTCTGCTTCTAACTTGGGCCCAAATTGTAAAATGGTCTTATCTATTGGCGATTTCGTTCCAATTCACATTCCAAGTAATATTCGGCATGCTAATTACATTGCCGGTTGCCAAATTGCATTATCTCTTATAGTTTCCGAGATATGGACTATCGATAATTTACACCTTAGGCTCTGCTTCTAACTTGGGCCCAAATTGTAAAATGGTCTTATCTATTGGCGATTTCGTCCCAATTCACATTCCAAGTGATAATCGGCATGCTAATTACATTGCCGGTTGCGAAATTGCATTATCTCTTATAGTTTCCGAGATATGGACTATCAATAATTTACACCTTAGGCTCTGCTTCTAACTTGGGCCCAAATTGTAAAATGGTCTTATCTATTGGCGATTTCGTTCCAATTCACATTCCAAGTAATATTCGGCATGCTAATTACATTGCCGGTTGCCAAATTGCATTATCTCTTATAGTTTCCGAGATATGGACTATCGATAATTTACACCTTAGGCTCTGCTTCTAACTTGGGCCCAAATTGTAAAATGGTCTTATCTATTGGCGATTTCGTTCCAATTCACATTCCAAGTAATATTCGGCATGCTAATTACATTGCCGGTTGCCAAATTGCATTATCTCTTATAGTTTCCGAGATATGGACTATCGATAATTTACACCTTAGGCTCTGCTTCTAACTTGGGCCCAAATTGTAAAATGGTCTTATCTATTGGCGATTTCGTTCCAATTCTCATTCCAAGTAATATTCGGCATGCTAATTACATTGCCGGTTGCCAAATTGCATTATCTCTTATAGTTTCCGAGATATGGACTATCGATAATTTACACCTTAGGCTCTGCTTCTAACTTGGGCCCACATTGTAAAATAGTCTTATCTATTGGCGATTTCGTTCCAATTCACATTCCAAGTAATATTCGGCATGCTAATTACATTGCCGGTTGCCAAATTGCATTATCTCTTATAGTTTCCGAGATATGGACTATCGATAATTTACACCTTAGGCTCTGTTTCTAACTTGGGCCCAAATTGTAAAATGGTCTTATCTATTGGCGATTTCGTTCCAATTCACATTCCAAGTAATATTCGGCATGCTAATTACATTGCCGGTTGCCAAATTGCATTATCTCTTATAGTTTCCGAGATATGGATTATCGAAAATTTACACCTTAGGCTCTGCTTCTAACTTGGGCCCAAATTGTAAAATGGTCTTATCTATTGGCGATTTCGTCCCAATTCACATTCCAAGTGATAATCGGCATGCTAATTACATTGCCGGTTGCGAAATTGCATTATCTCTTATAGTTTCCGAGATATGGACTATCAATAATTTACACCTTAGGCTCTGCTTCTAACTTGGGCCCAAATTGTAAAATGGTCTTATCTATTGGCGATTTCGTTCCAATTCACATTCCAAGTAATATTCGGCATGCTAATTACATTGCCGGTTGCCAAATTGCATTATCTCTTATAGTTCCCGAGATATGGACTATCGATAATTTACACCTTAGGCTCTGCTTCTAACTTGGGCCCAAATTGTAAAATGGTCTTATCTATTGGCGATTTCGTTCCAATTCACATTCCAAGTAATATTCGGCATGCTAATTACATTGCCGGTTGCCAAATTGCATTATCTCTTATAGTTTCCGAGATATGGACTATCGATAATTTACACCTTAGGCTCTGCTTCTAACTTGGGCCCAAATTGTAAAATGGTCTTATCTATTGGCGATTTCGTCCCAATTCACATTCCAAGTGATAATCGGCATGCTAATTACATTGCCGGTTGCGAAATTGCATTATCTCTTATAGTTTCCGAGATATGGACTATCAATAATTTACACCTTAGGCTCTGCTTCTAACTTGGGCCCAAATTGTAAAATGGTCTTATCTATTGGCGATTTCGTTCCAATTCACATTCCAAGTAATATTCGGCATGCTAATTACATTGCCGGTTGCCAAATTGCATTATCTCTTATAGTTTCCGAGATATGGACTATCGATAATTTACACCTTAGGCTCTGCTTCTAACTTGGGCCCAAATTGTAAAATGGTCTTATCTATTGGCGATTTCGTTCCAATTCACACTCCAAGTAATATTCGGCATGCTAATTACATTGCCGGTTGCCAAATTGCATTATCTCTTATAGTTTCCGAGATATGGACTATCGAAAATTTACACCTTAGGCTCTGCTTCTAACTTGGGCCCAAATTGTAAAATGGTCTTATCTATTGGCGATTTTGTTCCAATTCACATTCCAAGTAATATTCGGCATGCTAATTACATTGCCGGTTGCCAAATTGCATTATCTCTTATAGTTTCCGAGATATGGACTATCGATAATTTACACCTTAGGCTCTGCTTCTAACTTGGGCCCAAATTGTAAAATGGTCTTATCTATTGGCTATTTCGTTCTAATTCACATTCCAAGTAATATTCGGCATGCTAATTACATTGCCGGTTGCCAAATTGCATTATCTCTTATAGTTTCCGAGATATGGACTATCGATAATTTACACCTTAGGCTCTGCTTCTAACTTGGGCCCAAATTGTAAAATGGTCTTATCTATTGGCGATTTCGTTCCAATTCACATTCCAAGTAATATTCGGCATGCTAATTACATTGCCGGTTGCCAAATTGCATTATCTCTTATAGTTTCCGAGATATGGACTATCGATAATTTACACCTTAGGCTCTGCTTCTAACTTGGGCCCAAATTGTAAAACGGTCTTATCTATTGGCGATTTCGTTCCAATTCACACTCCAAGTAATATTCGGCATGCTAATTACATTGCCGGTTGCGAAATTGCATTATCTCTTATAGTTTCCGAGATATGGACTATCGATAATTTACACCTTAGGCTCTGCTTCTAACTTGGGCCCAAATTGTAAAATGGTCTTATCTATTGGCGATTTCGTTCCAATTCACATTCCAAGTAATATTCGGCATGCTAATTACATTGCCGGTTGCCAAATTGCATTAACTCTTATAGTTTCCGAGATATGGACTATCGATAATTTACACCTTAGGCTCTGCTTCTAACTTGGGCCCAAATTGTGAAATGGTCTTATCTATTGGCGATTTCGTTCCAATTCACATTCCAAGTAATATTCGGCATGCTAATTACATTGCCGGTTGCCAAATTGCATTATCTCTTATAGTTTCCGAGATATGGACTATCGATAATTTACACCATAGGCTCTGCTTCTAACTTGGGCCCAAATTGTAAAATGGTCTTATCTATTGGCGATTTCGTTCCAATTCACATTCCAAGTAATATTCGGCATGCTAATTACATTGCCGGTTGCCAAATTGCATTATCTCTTATAGTTTCCGAGATATGGACTATCGATAATTTACGCCTTAGGCTCTGCTTCTAACTTGGGCCCAAATTGTAAAATGGCCTTATCTATTGGCGATTTCGTTCCAATTCACATTCCAAGTAATATTCGGCATGCTAATTACATTGCCGGGTGCCAAATTGCATTATCTCTTATAGTTTCCGAGATATGGACTATCGATAATTTACACCTTAGGCTCTGCTTCTAACTTGGGCCCAAATTGTAAAATGGTCTTATCTATTGGCGATTTCGTTCCAATTCACATTCCAAGTAATATTCGGCTTGCTAATTACATTGCCGGTTGCCAAATTGCATTATCTCTTATAGTTTCCGAGATATGGACTATCGATAATTTACACCTTAGGCTCTGCTTCTAACTTGGGCCCAAATTGTAAAATGGTCTTATCTATTGGCGATTTCGTTCCAATTCACACTCCAAGTAATATTCGGCATGCTAATTACATTGCCGGTTGCGAAATTGCATTATCTCTTATAGTTTCCGAGATATGGACTATCGATAATTTACACCTTAGGCTCTGCTTCTAACTTGGGCCCAAATTGTAAAATGGTCTTATCTATTGGCGATTTCGTTCCAATTCACATTCCAAGTAATATTCGGCATGCTAATTACATTGCCGGTTGCCAAATTGCATTAACTCTTATAGTTTCCGAGATATGGACTATCGATAATTTACACCTTAGGCTCTGCTTCTAACTTGGGCCCAAATTGTAAAATGGTCTTATCTATTGGCGATTTCGTTCCAATTCACATTCCAAGTAATATTCGGCATGCTAATTACATTGCCGGTTGCCAAATTGCATTATCTCTTATAGTTTCCGAGATATGGACTATCGATAATTTACACCATAGGCTCTGCTTCTAACTTGGGCCCAAATTGTAAAATGGTCTTATCTATTGGCGATTTCGTTCCAATTCACATTCCAAGTAATATTCGGCATGCTAATTACATTGCCGGTTGCCAAATTCCATTATCTCTTATAGTTTCCGAGATATGGACTATCGATAATTTACACCTTAGGCTCTGCTTCTAACTTGGGCCCAAATTGTAAAATGGTCTTATCTATTGGCGATTTCGTTCAATTCACATTCCAAGTAATATTCGGCATGCTAATTACATTGCCGGTTGCCAAATTGCATTATCTCTTATAGTTTCCGAGATATGGACTATCGATAATTTACACCTTAGGCTCTGCTTCTAACTTGGGCCCAAATTGTAAAATGGTCTTATCTATTGGCGATTTCGTTCCAATTCACATTCCAAGTAATATTCGGCATGCTAATTACATTGCCGGTTGCCAAATTGAATTATCTCTTATAGTTTCCGAGATATGGACTATCGATAATTTACACCTTAGGCTCTGCTTCTAACTTGGGCCCAAATTGTAAAATGGTCTTACCTATTGGCGATTTCGTTCCAATTCACATTCCAAGTAATATTCGGCATGCTAATTGCATTGCCGGTTGCCAAATTGCATTATCTCTTATAGTTTCCGAGATATTGACTATCGATAATTTACACCTTAGGCTCTGCTTCTAACTTGGGCCCAAATTGTAAAATGGTCTTATCTATTGGCGATTTCGTTCCAATTCACATTCCAAGTAATATTCGGCATGCTAATTACATTGCCGGTTGCCAAATTGCATTATCTCTTATAGTTTCCGAGATATGGACTATCGATAATTTACACCTAAGGCTCTGCTTCTAACTTGGGCCCAAATTGTAAAATGGTCTTATCTATTGGCGATTTCGTTCCAATTCACATTCCAAGTAATATTCGGCATGCTAATTACATTGCCGGTTGCCAAATTGCATTATCTCTTATAGTTTCCGAGATATGGACTATCGATAATTTACACCATAGGCTCTGCTTATAACTTGGGCCCAAATTGTAAAATGGTCTTATCTATTGGCGATTTCGTTCCAATTCACATTTCAAGTAATATTCGGCATGCTAATTACATTGCCGGTTGCCAAATTGCATTATCTCTTATAGTTTCCGAGATATGGACTATCGATAATTTACACCTTAGGCTCTGCTTCTAACTTGGGCCCAAATTGTAAAATGGTCTTATCTATTGGCGATTTCGTTCCAATTCACATTCCAAGTAATATTCGGCATGCTAATTACATTGCCGGTTGCCAAATTGCATTATCTCTTATAGTTTCCGAGATATGGACTATCGATAATTTACACCTTAGGCTCTGCTTCTAACTTGGGCCCAAATTGTAAAATGGTCTTATCTATTGGCGATTTCGATCCAATTCACATTCCAAGTAATATTCGGCATGCTAATTACATTGCCGGTTGCCAAATTGCATTAACTCTTATAGTTTCCGAGATATGGACTATCGATAATTTACACCTTAGGCTCTGCTTCTAACTTGGGCCCAAATTGTAAAATGGTCTTATCTATTGGCGATTTCGTTCCAATTCACATTCCAAGTGATATTCGGCATGCTAATTACATTGCCGGTTGCCAAATTGCATTATCTCTTATAGTTTCCGAGATATGGACTATCGATAATTTACACCATAGGCTCTGCTTATAACTTGGGCCCAAATTGTAAAATGGTCTTATCTATTGGCGATTTCGTTCCAATTCACATTCCAAGTAATATTCGGCATGCTAATTACATTGCCGATTGCCAAATTGCATTATCCCTTATAGTTTCCGAGATATGGACTATCGATAATTTACACCTTAGGCTCTGCTTATAACTTGGGCCCAAATTGTAAAATGGTCTTATCTATTGGCGATTTCGTTCCAATTCACATTCCAAGTAATATTCGGCATGCTAATTACATTGCCGGTTTCCAAATTGCATTATCTCTTATAGTTTCCGAGATATGGACTATCGATAATTTACACTTTAGGCTCTGCTTCTAACTTGGGCCCAAATTGTAAAATGGTCTTATCTATTGGCGATTTCGTTCCAATTCACATTCCAAGTAATATTCGGAATGCTAATTACATTGCCGGTTGCCAAATTGCATTATCTCTTATAGTTTCCGAGATATGGACTATCGATAATTTACACCTTAGGCTCTGCTTCTAACTTGGGCCCAAATTGTAAAATGGTCTTATCTATTGGCGATTTCGTCCCAATTCACATTCCAAGTGATAATCGGCATGCTAATTACATTGCCGGTTGCGAAATTGCATTATCTCTTATAGTTTCCGAGATATGGACTATCAATAATTTACACCTTAGGCTCTGCTTCTAACTTGGGCCCAAATTGTAAAATGGTCTTATCTATTGGCGATTTCGTTCCAATTCACATTCCAAGTAATATTCGGCATGCTAATTACATTGCCGGTTGCCAAATTGCATTATCTCTTATAGTTTCCGAGATATGGACTATCGATAATTTACACCTTAGGCTCTGCTTCTAACTTGGGCCCAAATTGTAAAATGGTCTTATCTATTGGCGATTTCGTTCCAATTCACATTCCAAGTAATATTCGGCATGCTAATTACATTGCCGGTTGCCAAATTGCATTATCTCTTATAGTTTCCGAGATATGGACTATCGATAATTTACACCTTAGGCTCTGCTTCTAACTTGGGCCCAAATTGTAAAATGGTCTTATCTATTGGCGATTTCGTCCCAATTCACATTCCAAGTGATAATCGGCATGCTAATTACATTGCCGGTTGCGAAATTGCATTATCTCTTATAGTTTCCGAGATATGGACTATCAATAATTTACACCTTAGGCTCTGCTTCTAACTTGGGCCCAAATTGTAAAATGGTCTTATCTATTGGCGATTTCGTTCCAATTCACATTCCAAGTAATATTCGGCATGCTAATTACATTGCCGGTTGCCAAATTGCATTATCTCTTATAGTTTCCGAGATATGGACTATCGATAATTTACACCTTAGGCTCTGCTTCTAACTTGGGCCCAAATTGTAAAATGGTCTTATCTATTGGCGATTTCGTTCCAATTCACATTCCAAGTAATATTCGGCATGCTAATTACATTGCCGGTTGCCAAATTGCATTATCTCTTATAGTTTCCGAGATATGGACTATCGATAATTTACACCTTAGGCTCTGCTTCTAACTTGGGCCCAAATTGTAAAATGGTCTTATCTATTGGCGATTTCGTCCCAATTCACATTCCAAGTGATAATCGGCATGCTAATTACATTGCCGGTTGCGAAATTGCATTATCTCTTATAGTTTCCGAGATATGGACTATCAATAATTTACACCTTAGGCTCTGCTTCTAACTTGGGCCCAAATTGTAAAATGGTCTTATCTATTGGCGATTTCGTTCCAATTCACATTCCAAGTAATATTCGGCATGCTAATTACATTGCCGGTTGCCAAATTGCATTATCTCTTATAGTTTCCGAGATATGGACTATCGATAATTTACACCTTAGGCTCTGCTTCTAACTTGGGCCCCAAATTGTAAAATGGTCTTATCTATTGGCGATTTCGTTCCAATTCACATTCCAAGTAATATTCGGCATGCTAATTACATTGCCGGTTGCCAAATTGCATTATCTCTTATAGTTTCCGAGATATGGACTATCGAAAATTTACACCTTAGGCCTCTGCTTCTAACTTGGGCCCAAATTGTAAAATGGTCTTATCTATTGGCGATTTCGTTCCAATTCACATTCCAAGTAATATTCGGCATGCTAATTACATTGCCGGTTGCCAAATTGCATTATCTCTTATAGTTTCCGAGATATGGACTATCGATAATTTACACCTTAGGCTCTGCTTCTAACTTGGGCCCAAATTGTAAAATGGTCTTATCTATTGGCTATTTCGTTCTAATTCACATTCCAAGTAATATTCGGCATGCTAATTACATTGCCGGTTGCCAAATTGCATTATCTCTTATAGTTTCCGAGATATGGACTATCGATAATTTACACCTTAGGCTCTGCTTCTAACTTGGGCCCAAATTGTAAAATGGTCTTATCTATTGGCGATTTCGTTCCAATTCACATTCCAAGTAATATTCGGCATGCTAATTACATTGCCGGTTGCCAAATTGCATTATCTCTTATAGTTTCCGAGATATGGACTATCGATAATTTACACCTTAGGCTCTGCTTCTAACTTGGGCCCAAATTGTAAAATAGTCTTATCTATTGGCGATTTCGTTCCAATTCACACTCCAAGTAATATTCGACATGCTAATTACATTGCCGGTTGCGAAATTGCATTATCTCTTATAGTTTCCGAGATATGGACTATCGATAATTTACACCTTAGGCTCTGCTTCTAACTTGGGCCCAAATTGTAAAATGGTCTTATCTATTGGCAATTTCGTTCCAATTCACATTCCAAGTAATATTCGGCATGCTAATTACATTGCCGGTTGCCAAATTGCATTAACTCTTATAGTTTCCGAGATATGGACTATCGATAATTTACACCTTAGGCTCTGCTTCTAACTTGGGCCCAAATTGTAAAATGGTCTTATCTATTGGCGATTTCGTTCCAATTCACATTCCAAGTAATATTCGGCATGCTAATTACATTGCCGGTTGCCAAATTGCATTATCTCTTATAGTTTCCGAGATATGGACTATCGATAATTTACACCATAGGCTCTGCTTCTAACTTGGGCCCAAATTGTAAAATGGTCTTATCTATTGGCGATTTCGTTCCAATTCACATTCCAAGTAATATTCGGCATGCTAATTACATTGCCGGTTGCCAAATTGCATTATCTCTTATAGTTTCCGAGATATGGACTATCGATAATTTACACCTTAGGCTCTGCTTCTAACTTGGGCCCAAATTGTAAAATGGTCTTATCTATTGGCGATTTCGTTCCAATTCACATTCCAAGTAATATTCGGCATGCTAATTACATTGCCGGTTGCCAAATTGCATTATCTCTTATAGTTTCCGAGATATGGACTATCGATAATTTACACCTTAGGCTCTGCTTCTAACTTGGGCCCAAATTGTAAAATGGTCTTATCTATTGGCGATTTCGTTCTAATTCACATTCCAAGTAATATTCGGCATGCTAATTACATTGCCGGTTGCCAAATTGCATTATCTCTTATAGTTTCCGAGATATGGACTATCGATAATTTACACCTTAGGCTCTGCTTCTAACTTGGGCCCAAATTGTAAAATGGTCTTATCTATTGGCGATTTCGTTCCAATTCACATTCCAAGTAATATTCGGCATGCTAATTACATTGCCGGTTGCCAAATTGCATTATCTCTTATAGTTTCCGAGATATGGACTATCGATAATTTACACCTTAGGCTCTGCTTCTAACTTGGGCCCAAATTGTAAAATGGTCTTATCTATTGGCGATTTCGTTCCAATTCACACTCCAAGTAATATTCGGCATGCTAATTACATTGCCGGTTGCGAAATTGCATTATCTCTTATAGTTTCCGAGATATGGACTATCGATAATTTACACCTTAGGCTCTGCTTCTAACTTGGGCCCAAATTGTAAAATTGTCTTATCTATTGGCGATTTCGTTCCAATTCACATTCCAAGTAATATTCGGCATGCTAATTACATTGCCGGTTGCCAAATTGCATTAACTCTTATAGTTTCCGAGATATGGACTATCGATAATTTACACCTTAGGCTCTGCTTCTAACTTGGGCCCAAATTGTAAAATGGTCTTATCTATTGGCGATTTCGTTCCAATTCACATTCCAAGTAATATTCGGCATGCTAATTACATTGCCGGTTGCCAAATTGCATTATCTCTTATAGTTTCCGAGATATGGACTATCGATAATTTACACCATAGGCTCTGCTTCTAACTTGGGCCCAAATTGTAAAATGGTCTTATCTATTGGCGATTTCGTTCCAATTCACATTCCAAGTAATATTCGGCATGCTAATTACATTGCCGGTTGCCAAATTGCATTATCTCTTATAGTTTCCGAGATATGGACTATCGATAATTTACACCTTAGGCTCTGCTTCTAACTTGGGCCCAAATTGTAAAATGGTCTTATCTATTGGCGATTTCGTTCCAATTCACATTCCAAGTAATATTCGGCATGCTAATTACATTGCCGGTTGCCAAATTGCATTATCTCTTATAGTTTCCGAGATATGGACTATCGATAATTTACACCTTAGGCTCTGCTTCTAACTTGGGCCCAAATTGTAAAATGGTCTTATCTATTGGCGATTTCGTTCCAATTCACATTCCAAGTAATATTCGGCATGCTAATTACATTGCCGGTTGCCAAATTGAATTATCTCTTATAGTTTCCGAGATATGGACTATCGATAATTTACACCTTAGGCTCTGCTTCTAACTTGGGCCCAAATTGTAAAATGGTCTTACCTATTGGCGATTTCGTTCCAATTCACATTCCAAGTAATATTCGGCATGCTAATTGCATTGCCGGTTGCCAAATTGCATTATCTCTTATAGTTTCCGAGATATTGACTATCGATAATTTACACCTTAGGCTCTGCTTCTAACTTGGGCCCAAATTGTAAAATGGTCTTATCTATTGGCGATTTCGTTCCAATTCACATTCCAAGTAATATTCGGCATGCTAATTACATTGCCGGTTGCCAAATTGCATTATCTCTTATAGTTTCCGAGATATGGACTATCGATTATTTACACCTTAGGCTCTGCTTCTAACTTGGGCCCAAATTGTAAAATGGTCTTATCTACTGGCGATTTCGTTCCAATTCACATTCCAAGTAATATTCGGCATGCTAATTACATTGCCGGTTGCCAAATTGCATTAACTCTTATAGTTTCCGAGATATGGACTATCGATTATTTACACCTTAGGCTCTGCTTCTAACTTGGGCCCAAATTGTAAAATGGTCTTATCTATTGGCGATTTCGTTCCAATTCACATTCCAAGTAATATTCGGCATGCTAATTACATTGCCGGTTGCCAAATTGCATTATCTCTTATAGTTTCCGAGATATGGACTATCGATAATTTACACCATAGGCTCTGCTTATAACTTGGGCCCAAATTGTAAAATGGTCTTATCTATTGGCGATTTCGTTCCAATTCACATTCCAAGTAATATTCGGCATGCTAATTACATTGCCGGTTGCCAAATTGCATTATCTCTTATAGTTTCCGAGATATGGACTATCGATAATTTACACCTTAGGCTCTGCTTCTAACTTGGGCCCAAACTGTAAAATGGTCTTATCTATTGGCGATTTCGTTCCAATTAACATTCCAAGTAATATTCGGCATGCTAATTACATTGCCGGTTGCCAAATTGCATTATCTCTTATAGTTTCCGAGATATGGACTATCGATAATTTACACCTTAGGCTCTGCTTCTAACTTGGGCCCAAATTGTAAAATGGTCTTATCTATTGGCGATTTCGTTCCAATTCACATTCCAAGTAATATTCGGAATGCTAATTACATTGCCGGTTGCCAAATTGCATTATCTCTTATAGTTTCCGAGATATGGACTATCGATAATTTACACCTTAGGCTCTGCTTCTAACTTGGGCCCAAATTGTAAAATGGTCTTATCTATTGGCGATTTCGTCCCAATTCACATTCCAAGTGATAATCGGCATGCTAATTACATTGCCGGTTGCGAAATTGCATTATCTCTTATAGTTTCCGAGATATGGACTATCAATAATTTACACCTTAGGCTCTGCTTCTAACTTGGGCCCAAATTGTAAAATGGTCTTATCTATTGGCGATTTCGTTCCAATTCACATTCCAAGTAATATTCGGCATGCTAATTACATTGCCGGTTGCCAAATTGCATTATCTCTTATAGTTTCCGAGATATGGACTATCGATAATTTACACCTTAGGCTCTGCTTCTAACTTGGGCCCAAATTGTAAAATGGTCTTATCTATTGGCGATTTCGTTCCAATTCACAGTCCAAGTAATATTCGGCATGCTAATTACATTGCCGGTTGCCAAATTGCATTATCTCTTATAGTTTCCGAGATATGGACTATCGATAATTTACACCTTAGGCTCTGCTTCTAACTTGGGCCCAAATTGTAAAATGGTCTTATCTATTGGCGATTTCGTCCCAATTCACATTCCAAGTGATAATCGGCATGCTAATTACATTGCCGGTTGCGAAATTGCATTATCTCTTATAGTTTCCGAGATATGGACTATCAATAATTTACACCTTAGGCTCTGCTTCTAACTTGGGCCCAAATTGTAAAATGGTCTTATCTATTGGCGATTTCGTTCCAATTCACATTCCAAGTAATATTCGGCATGCTAATTACATTGCCGGTTGCCAAATTGCATTATCTCTTATAGTTTCCGAGATATGGACTATCGATAATTTACACCTTAGGCTCTGCTTCTAACTTGGGCCCAAATTGTAAAATGGTCTTATCTATTGGCGATTTCGTTCCAATTCACATTCCAAGTAATATTCGGCATGCTAATTACATTGCCGGTTGCCAAATTGCATTATCTCTTATAGTTTCCGAGATATGGACTATCGATAATTTACACCTTAGGCTCTGCTTCTAACTTGGGCCCAAATTGTAAAATGGTCTTATCTATTGGCGATTTCGTCCAATTCACATTCCAAGTGATAATCGGCATGCTAATTACATTGCCGGTTGCGAAATTGCATTATCTCTTATAGTTTCCGAGATATGGACTATCAATAATTTACACCTTAGGCTCTGCTTCTAACTTGGGCCCAAATTGTAAAATGGTCTT
>NW_027473215.1:0-5000 GCF_030347505.1 Rhynchophorus ferrugineus
ACATTCTGATATCGGAAAACCTTATCCGTAGTCGATAAACGATATCTAACGGATGAATTATAGAAAATGGCCAATAAGCGGCAAATATCCGATCGTAAGGGTGCACCATCGTTTCGGCGAATCATTCTTTTGGAATCTTACGTTCTACAAGCAAAACATTTATTCATAGGTATATACCGATAATAACGAACGGGCCGACGTAACAACCTAAAATGTCCTGAAATACGTGAGAACAGTTTTACTCCGATCGCCGATCGATATGTGACAGTATCCATCCTATGAAGGATCTTTACATTCTACTAGCATAATTTTATGGATCGGAATTTTCCGACTTTTAAAGAACGTGATCGGCAGTCTAGAAACGGCCTGAGGACGTATTAACACGAGAGGTTAAAATTATTGCTTTAGAAGTTCACGTTGTCTAAAGCTAAAGTTTATTCATCGGAACATTCCGATAATAACGAGAACGGGCAGACGTAAAAACGAAAAATTTGCGCAACGTCCGTATAAACGATCTGTTCTAAAACACCCATACATTTCCGATAGCTGGCGAGAGACCCGCGCTTAAATCGTGTGCGCTTCTACGTGGGGCGATACGAGAGACGGATACGACGGGTCGGGTCGACCGGCGCTGTGACACTTTTACCGAGTGGCTTTTGATCAGCGAAGGTGGTATTACATATTATATGTTAATATATAAGATCCGAACCGTATTTTTTTATTTATCTAAATAAAAAGCGTATTTCGTCGTGTTATTATATATTCGTAACGCTCTCGCGATTTTGTATCGTCGTTTCGTTGTTCTTCCTGGTCGGTTTTTTTCGATATATCGGGAAGCGTACGACGACGACGACGGTATCACTGCGAGATCGCGAATTCGGCGGGAACATTCGGCTTCGTTAGAAGAAGATGATCCACGATTCATATGCGATTGGAATTATTATTTTTATGGACGTATCGGTTTTTCATCGGAACGTTCATAAAACAGCAACACATTTTGCGATAGCTCTCTGCTCTCCGAGCGAGAATAAAATAAAAAATCACGAAACGTTTCTCGTACGAGGTTTCCTTGTCGCTTTATATATTTCTATCTAGCGAAGGGTTCGGAGAGAATGTTTTTCGAGGTCTTATAAACGCCGAACGATATTTTGCGGCATCCAATTTTCGACGTAGTCGACGATCGTCGTCGATAATCGAGATAATTGGGTGCCTAGTCGATCGGTTGTGTATAAAAAAAACAAAAGATGTGTCTAAGATGATGATATCGTTTTGTTTTATTAGACAACTAATATTAAAATGTAAGAGCGTGGCGCCTCGGACCGGTTTTTCCGTCGTCTAGGCGCGCTATCATGCACCTCCTTTTTATTAGTCGTCGATATATATTATATATCGTCGTCTTACGCACACGTTTCTTTATAAGTCAAACTTATAAAATAAACTGTGTCTGTATTTGTTTTATCTGCTTCGTGTCGATAAAATAATAAGAACAGTTCCCTGGTTGATCCTGCCAGTAGTCATATGCTTGTCTCAAAGATTAAGCCATGCATGTCTCAGTACATACCGAATTAAGGTGAAACCGCGAAAGGCTCATTAAATCAGTTATGGTTCCTTAGATCGTACCCACAATTACTTGGATAACTGTGGTAATTCTAGAGCTAATACATGCAAACAGAGCTCCGACCAGAGATGGAAGGAGTGCTTTTATTAGATCAAAACCAATCGGTTTCGGGTTCGCGCTCGTCATCGTACAACTTGGTGACTCTGAATAACTTTAAGCTGATCGCACGGTCTCGCACCGGCGACACATCTTTCAAATGTCTGCCTTATCAACTGTCGATGGTAGGTTCTGCGCCTACCATGGTCGTAACGGGTAACGGGGAATCAGGGTTCGATTCCGGAGAGGGAGCCTGAGAAACGGCTACCACATCCAAGGAAGGCAGCAGGCGCGCAAATTACCCACTCCCGGCACGGGGAGGTAGTGACGAAAAATAACGATACGGGACTCATCCGAGGCCCCGTAATCGGAATGAGTACACTCTAAACCCTTTAACGAGGAACTATTGGAGGGCCAGTCTGGTGCCAGCAGCCGCGGTAATTCCAGCTCCAATAGCGTATATTAAAGTTGTTGCGGTTAAAAAGCTCGTAGTCGAATTTGTGTCTCGCGCCGCCGGTTCATCGTTCGCGGTGTTAACTGGCGTGTTTTTCGCGAGACGTCCTGCCGGTGGGCTTAGTCGTGTCGCGTCGCCGTCGCGCGTGCGTTTCGGCGTGCGTGTTGTGCGCGTCGTGGTTACGACGGCCCAACTCAATCCTGCCGCGGTGCTCTTTACTGAGTGTCGAGGTGGGCCGGCACGTTTACTTTGAACAAATTAGAGTGCTCAAAGCAGGCTAAAATTTCGCCTGAATACTGTATGCATGGAATAATGGAATAGGACCTCGGTTCTATTTTGTTGGTTTTCGGAACCCCGAGGTAATGATTAATAGGAACGGATGGGGGCATTCGTATTGCGACGTTAGAGGTGAAATTCTTGGATCGTCGCAAGACGAACAGAAGCGAAAGCATTTGCCAAAAACGCTTTCATTGATCAAGAACGAAAGTTAGAGGTTCGAAGGCGATCAGATACCGCCCTAGTTCTAACCTTAAACGATGCCAGCTAGCGATCCGTCGACGTTCCCTAATATGACTCGACGGGCAGCTTCCGGGAAACCAAAGCTTTTGGGTTCCGGGGGAAGTATGGTTGCAAAGCTGAAACTTAAAGGAATTGACGGAAGGGCACCACCAGGAGTGGAGCCTGCGGCTTAATTTGACTCAACACGGGAAACCTCACCAGGCCCGGACACCGGAAGGATTGACAGATTGAGAGCTCTTTCTTGATTCGGTGGGTGGTGGTGCATGGCCGTTCTTAGTTGGTGGAGCGATTTGTCTGGTTAATTCCGATAACGAACGAGACTCTAGCCTGCTAACTAGGCGCTTTTTGACATCCTAAAGGCCCGCCGGCCGCGTTGCTTTCGGGTTTCGCGGTTCGTGCGCGGTTTTTACTGTCGGCGTACAAACTATTCTTCTTAGAGGGACAGGCGGCTTCTAGCCGCACGAGATTGAGCAATAACAGGTCTGTGATGCCCTTAGATGTTCGGGGCCGCACGCGCGCTACACTGAAGGAATCAGCGTGTCTTCCCTGGCCGAGCGGCCCGGGTAACCCGCTGAACCTCCTTCGTGCTAGGGATTGGGGCTTGCAATTGTTCCCCATGAACGAGGAATTCCCAGTAAGCGCGAGTCATAAGCTCGCGTTGATTACGTCCCTGCCCTTTGTACACACCGCCCGTCGCTACTACCGATTGAATGATTTAGTGAGGTCTTCGGATCGACACGCGATGGCGTTTCGGCGTCGTCGATGTGTAGGAAAAGATGACCAAACTTGATCATTTAGAGGAAGTAAAAGTCGTAACAAGGTTTCCGTAGGTGAACCTGCGGAAGGATCATTACAGTGTGTTGTTATGCCTATATATATATAATAGGTAAACGTACAAGTCTGTAAAAATCATTGTCGAACGTTAAAGAGCCATCTACGAAGTTCGGAAGTTCCGATCGAATTTCGACGTCGTCAACGTAGCTGTTTTCGGGTACCTATAATATATGGTTTTAAAAGATGTACGCCCGAAAGCGGAGATATATACGATGAAGATGTTGTTATATAGGACGACGAGTAATAATCGTCGGCCTACGACGGATTTCGTTATAAATGGACAAATCGAGCGCAAAATAAAACGATTTTGCCAATTATATTTCTAATCGACGTTTCGATCCTCATATCGACGAACATATACGATGATCGGTAATGTGATTAGTTTACGAAAATCTTATCACCCTTCGTTTGTTTCATTCCAAAAGGGTGAGATTTAGTTTACGAAAATATTGCCAAACTATGATCAGCGTATGCTCTTTTGTTGTCGTACGAGGTGAGACGACGAAAATTTACAACGAACGTCACCATTTCGAGTAGTCTGTCTCCGCTCCTCTCGTTGTGTGTAGTGGAGAAGACGAAAATAAACCGTAAGAGCGTTTTAAAGTCGACGGCGGCTGCGAAAGGGGCGCAAGCGCTGTCTATGACGTGAGCGCGCGTCGTCGTCGTCGTCGTCGTCTTATAATAGAAACGTTTCGATATGCGTTTAAAACCTAACTTAAAAAAAGATTACCCTAAACGGTGGATCACTTGGCTCGTGGGTCGATGAAGAACGCAGCTAATTGCGCGTCAACTTGTGAACTGCAGGACACATGAACATCGACATTTCGAACGCACATTGCGGTCCTGGGATCTCATACCCGGACCACTCCTGGCTGAGGGTCGTATCTCATTTCAAGACTGCTCGGATTTTCTTTGATCTTCGCGATCGACGAGAAATGTCTGAGCGTGCTGAGCGTATAAGCGCGATTCGATCGCGACGTTCTAAAACGTGACAGCGGACCCGTACGTGTGACCTAACTCTCTCGTACGGGTCGTACGAATATGAAAGGGATGAGACGTGTTTAAAACGGTCGTTCGCACGTTTTTGTGATAAACGTAGCGCGCACCATTAATACGATCGTCGTATCCGATAAAATTAGTTTTTAATCGACGTCGGATCGTAGGTGCGTTGTCTCTCGAATACGAGGGAGAAAACACCGTTTTTCGACGGCGCGTCTTTTCCATTCTAAACTTTTATATTTCGTATTGGCTCCTAATCTTCATTATTATGATGATTACGAGCGCCACGCATATTAAACTAGCGACCTCAGAGCAGGTGAGACTACCCGCTGAATTTAAGCATATTACTAAGCGGAGGAAAAGAAACTAACTAGGATTCCCTTAGTAGCTGCGAGCGAACAGGGATTAGCCCAGCACCGAATCCCGCGACCGACATCGGGCGCCGGGAAATGTGGTGTTCGGGAGGGTCCATTATCTCGACGTTACGTCGCGCGTCCAAGTCCATCTTGAACGGGGCAACAGCCCATAGAGGGTGCCAGG
>NW_027473215.1:10000-36153 GCF_030347505.1 Rhynchophorus ferrugineus
TTTCTATTCGCCTTTTTATTTGTCTAAATTCGTTCTTGGGAACATTTTCCGTACATAAATATATCGCATTGATATACATCGACGACGCATTTATGTATGCATGTATAAATAACAAAGGCGAATAGAGAGGATGTCAATCCTTTCTATTCGCCTTTTTATTTGTCTAAATTCGTTCTTGGGAACATTTTCCGTACATAAATATATCGCATTGATATACATCGATGATACATTTATGTATGCTTGTATAAATAACAAAGGCGAATAGAGAGGATGTCAATCCTTTCTATTCGCCTTTTTATTTGTCTAAATTCGTTCTTGGGAACATTTTCCGTACATAAATATATCGCATTGATATACATCGATGATACATTTATGTATGCTTGTATAAATAACAAAGGCGAATAGAGAGGATGTCAATCTTTTCTATTCGCCTTTTTATTTGTCTAAATTCGTTCTTGGGAACATTTTCCGTACATAAATATATCGCATTGATATACATCGACGACGCATTTATGTATGCATGTATAAATAACAAAGGCGAATAGAGAGGATGTCAATCTTTTCTATTCGCCTTTTTATTTGTCTAAATTCGTTCTTGGGAACATTTTCCGTACATAAATATATCGCATTGATATACATCGACGATGCATTTATGTATGCCTGTATAAATAACAAAGGCGAATAGAGAGGATGTCAATCTTTTCTATTCGCCTTTTTATTTGTCTAAATTCGTTCTTGGGAACATTTTCCGTACATAAATATATCGCATTGATATACATCGACGACGCATTTATGTATGCATGTATAAATAACAAAGGCGAATAGAGAGGATGTCAATCCTTTCTATTCGCCTTTTTATTTGTCTAAATTCGTTCTTGGGAACATTTTCCGTACATAAATATATCGCATTGATATACATCGATGATACATTTATGTATGCTTGTATAAATAACAAAGGCGAATAGAGAGGATGTCAATCCTTTCTATTCGCCTTTTTATTTGTCTAAATTCGTTCTTGGGAACATTTTCCGTACATAAATATATCGCATTGATATACATCGATGATACATTTATGTATGCTTGTATAAATAACAAAGGCGAATAGAGAGGATGTCAATCTTTTCTATTCGCCTTTTTATTTGTCTAAATTCGTTCTTGGGAACATTTTCCGTACAAAAATATATCGCATTGATATACATCGACGATGCATTTATGTATGCCTGTATAAATAACAAAGGCGAATAGAGAGGATGTCAATATTTTCTATTCGCCTTTTTATTTGTCTAAATTCGTTCTTGGGAACATTTTCCGTACATAAATATATCGCATTGATATACATCGACGATGCATTTATGTATGCCTGTATAAATAACAAAGGCGAATAGAGAGGATGTCAATCTTTTCTATTCGCCTTTTTATTTGTCTAAATTCGTTCTTGGGAACATTTTCCGTACATAAGTATATTGCATATAATATGCGTATGTATATAAAGACAAATACAAGGGATGTAAATCTCTTTTATTTTGCTAAATTCGTTTTACAGAACGTTGTGTAAACTTAAGGATATCATTCATCTTAACCGATAAGCACCTAGCCTATACTCTTTTTGTATTCTATTATCATGTTTGGAAACATTTTCTTACGATTTCCAGAATTAAATTCACTATTTTAATTCGGAACATTGTCTTAAATGTACGTTCAGTTCGAAGACGAACCACAAGATACGTTTATAAGTTATACCTTATGAGACTATTAAATATACAGTTTTCAGACCTAATGCGATGAACTATCAAAAAACAATTAAAAAACATCGCCCCGTGCGGAAATTGAATTGGAGACTAATTCCATTCATCTGAATTCGATCATTACCCGCATTGTACTTCTAGAGCCCGTTCGGTCCGATGGCGAATAAAATCCGCGTTTCAGTATATCATATGCGGTTAAACGGTGAGGCCAGTTACAACTGCATTAAAACCTCCGATGTATACCTGAATATAGCGGGAGGACGCCCGCATAATTTGACGAACCTTCAAGTGCACCTACTTATGAGGGACCATATAATACCAATTCGACATGACGAGAATTCAGAGCCAAATCGATATCACATGGCAACTATATTTGGTTCTAATGAAATGAAGGATCAACGAACATGAAGACATGCTCATCAATCACAGATACATGGAATTCTGTATCGTCGCAACCGATAATACGTACAACCTTCGATTGGAATGAATTAATCAAAAAAATTGGACGAAAATAGTTTAGACATTCAGAAAACTGACAATTAGGTAAAACTGTAAAACCTGCTTTAAATAGAAACCACATTAATCAAAAAAGGTCATGCATTGTAATACGATTAGTTACGAAAGTAGCCTAACCTTTGGACCATTTTGAATTTTAACTTATCGAGATATCGTTCGCGGGTAAACGGCGGGACTAACTACCACCGCCTTGACAACCGCAGCCTATGCCCGAACAAATCAGGAAGGCGCGTGCATGGATTAACGAGATTCCCACTGTCCTTATCTAAAATTTTACGCAATACTGCCGCGACGGAACCGAACAGGCGCTCGGAGACCCGTACGTGAACCGTCCCCGATACTTACGCAGGAAAGACCAGCTCGGAGCTTTAACAAGCACCAGAGCCATAGACAGATAGTCTACATTTCAAAATGTCCATATACTTACGCAGGAAAGACCAGCTCAGCAGATCGCGTTCGGATCCGTTCAGAGAAGGATCGAGATGCCGAGCGCGGGTAAACGGCGGGACTAACTACCACCGCCTTGACAACCGCAGCCTATGCCCGAACATATCAGGAAGGCGCGTGCATGGATTAACGAGATTCCCACTGTCCTTATCTAAAATTTTACGCAATACTGCCGCGACGGAACCGAACAGGCGCTCGGAGACCCGTACGTGAACCGTTCCCGATACTTACGCAGGAAAGACCAGCTCGGAGCTTTAACAAGCACCAGAGCCATAGACAGATAGTCTACATTTCAAAATGTCCATATACTTACGCAGGAAAGACCAGCTCAGCAGATCGCGTTCGGATCCGTTCAGAGAAGGATCGAGATGCCGAGCGCGGGTAAACGGCGGGACTAACTACCACCAACTTGACAACCGCAGCCTATGCCCGAACATATCAGGAAGGCGCGTGCATGGATTAACGAGATTCCCACTGTCCTTATCTAAAATTTTACGCAATACGGCCGCGACGGAACCGAACAGGCGCTCGGAGACCCGTACGTGAACCGTCCCCGATACTTACGCAGGAAAGACCAGCTCGGAGCTTTAACAAGCACCAGAGCCATAGACAGATAGTCTACATTTCAAAATGTCCATATACTTACGCAGGAAAGACCAGCTCAGACCTTTAACAAGCACCAGAGCCATAGACTCATGGTCTACATTTCAAAATGTCCCTAACTAAGATCGCGTTCGGATCCGTTCAGAGAAGGATCGAGATGCCGAGCGCGGGTAAACGGCGGGACTAACTACCACCACCTTGACAACCGCAGCCTATGCCCGAACATATCAGGAAGGCGCGTGCATGGATTAACGAGATTCCCACTGTCCTTATCTAAAATTTTACGCAATACGGCCGCGACGGAACCGAACAGGCGCTCGGAGACCCGTACGTGAACCGTCCCCGATACTTACGCAGGAAAGACCAGCTCGGAGCTTTAACAAGCACCAGAGCCATAGACAGATAGTCTACATTTCAAAATGTCCATATACTTACGCAGGAAAGACCAGCTCAGCAGATCGCGTTCGGATCCGTTCAGAGAAGGATCGAGATGCCGAGCGCGGGTAAACGGCGGGACTAACTACCACCACCTTGACAACCGCAGCCTATGCCCGAACATATCAGGAAGGCGCGTGCATGGATTAACGAGATTCCCACTGTCCTTATCTAAAATTTTACGCAATACGGCCGCGACGGAACCGAACAGGCGCTCGGAGACCCGTACGTGAACCGTCCCCGATACTTACGCAGGAAAGACCAGCTCGGAGCTTTAACAAGCACCAGAGCCATAGACAGATAGTCTACATTTCAAAATGTCCATATACTTACGCAGGAAAGACCAGCTCAGCAGATCGCGTTCGGATCCGTTCAGAGAAGGATCGAGATGCCGAGCGCGGGTAAACGGCGGGACTAACTACCACCACCTTGACAACCGCAGCCTATGCCCGAACATATCAGGAAGGCGCGTGCATGGATTAACGAGATTCCCACTGTCCTTATCTAAAATTTTACGCAATACGGCCGCGACGGAACCGAACAGGCGCTCGGAGACCCGTACGTGAACCGTCCCCGATACTTACGCAGGAAAGACCAGCTCGGAGCTTTAACAAGCACCAGAGCCATAGACAGATAGTCTACATTTCAAAATGTCCATATACTTACGCAGGAAAGACCAGCTCAGACCTTTAACAAGCACCAGAGCCATAGACTCATGGTCTACATTTCAAAATGTCCCTAACTAAGATCGCGTTCGGATCCGTTCAGAGAAGGATCGAGATGCCGAGCGCGGGTAAACGGCGGGACTAACTACCACCACCTTGACAACCGCAGCCTATGCCCGAACATATCAGGAAGGCGCGTGCATGGATTAACGAGATTCCCACTGTCCTTATCTAAAATTTTACGTAATACGGCCGCGACGGAACCGAACAGGCGCTCGGAGACCCGTACGTGAACCGTCCCCGATACTTACGCAGGAAAGACCAGCTCGGAGCTTTAACAAGCACCAGAGCCATAGACAGATAGTCTACATTTCAAAATGTCCATATACTTACGCAGGAAAGACCAGCTCAGACCTTTAACAAGCACCTGAGCCATAGACTCATGGTCTACATTTCAAAATGTCCCTAACTAAGATCGCGTTCGGATCCGTTCAGAGAAGGATCGAGATGCCGAGCGCGGGTAAACGGCGGGACTAACTACCACCACCTTGACAACCGCAGCCTATGCCCGAACATATCAGGAAGGCGCGTGCATGGATTAACGAGATTCCCACTGTCCTTATCTAAAATTTTACGCAATACGGCCGCGACGGAACCGAACAGGCGCTCGGAGACCCGTACGTGAACCGTCCCCGATACTTACGCAGGAAAGACCAGCTCGGAGCTTTAACAAGCACCAGAGCCATAGACAGATAGTCTACATTTCAAAATGTCCATATACTTACGTAGGAAAGACCAGCTCAGACCTTTAACAAGCACCAGAGCCATAGACTCATGGTCTACAATTCAAAATGTCCCTAACTAAGATCGCGTTCGGATCCGTTCAGAGAAGGATCGAGATGCCGAGCGCGGGTAAACGGCGGGACTAACTACCACCACCTTGACAACCGCAGCCTATGCCCGAACATATCAGGAAGGCGCGTGCATGGATTAACGAGATTCCCACTGTCCTTATCTAAAATTTTACGCAATACTGCCGCGACGGAACCGAACAGGCGCTCGGAGACCCGTACGTGAACCGTTCCCGATACTTACGCAGGAAAGACCAGCTCGGAGCTTTAACAAGCACCAGAGCCATAGACAGATAGTCTACATTTCAAAATGTCCATATACTTACGCAGGAAAGACCAGCTCAGACCTTTAACAAGCACCAGAGCCATAGACTCATGGTCTACATTTCAAAATGTCCCTAACTAAGATCGCGTTCGGATCCGTTCAGAGAAGGATCGAGATGCCGAGCGCGGGTAAACGGCGGGACTAACTACCACCACCTTGACAACCGCAGCCTATGCCCGAACATATCAGGAAGGCGCGTGCATGGATTAACGAGATTCCCACTGTCCTTATCTAAAATTTTACGCAATACGGCCGCGACGGAACCGAACAGGCGCTCGGAGACCCGTACGTGAACCGTCCCCGATACTTACGCAGGAAAGACCAGCTCGGAGCTTTAACAAGCACCAGAGCCATAGACAGATAGTCTACATTTCAAAATGTCCATATACTTACGTAGGAAAGACCAGCTCAGACCTTTAACAAGCACCAGAGCCATAGACTCATGGTCTACAATTCAAAATGTCCCTAACTAAGATCGCGTTCGGATCCGTTCAGAGAAGGATCGAGATGCCGAGCGCGGGTAAACGGCGGGACTAACTACCACCACCTTGACAACCGCAGCCTATGCCCGAACATATCAGGAAGGCGCGTGCATGGATTAACGAGATTCCCACTGTCCTTATCTAAAATTTTACGCAATACGGCCGCGACGGAACCGAACAGGCGCTCGGAGACCCGTACGTGAACCGTCCCCGATACTTACGCAGGAAAGACCAGCTCGGAGCTTTAACAAGCACCAGAGCCATAGACAGATAGTCTACATTTCAAAATGTCCATATACTTACGTAGGAAAGACCAGCTCAGACCTTTAACAAGCACCAGAGCCATAGACTCATGGTCTACAATTCAAAATGTCCCTAACTAAGATCGCGTTCGGATCCGTTCAGAGAAGGATCGAGATGCCGAGCGCGGGTAAACGGCGGGACTAACTACCACCACCTTGACAACCGCAGCCTATGCCCGAACATATCAGGAAGGCGCGTGCATGGATTAACGAGATTCCCACTGTCCTTATCTAAAATTTTACGTAATACGGCCGCGACGGAACCGAACAGGCGCTCGGAGACCCGTACGTGAACCGTCCCCGATACTTACGCAGGAAAGACCAGCTCGGAGCTTTAACAAGCACCAGAGCCATAGACAGATAGTCTACATTTCAAAATGTCCATATACTTACGCAGGAAAGACCAGCTCAGCAGATCGCGTTCGGATCCGTTCAGAGAAGGATCGAGATGCCGAGCGCGGGTAAACGGCGGGACTAACTACCACCAACTTGACAACCGCAGCCTATGCCCGAACATATCAGGAAGGCGCGTGCATGGATTAACGAGATTCCCACTGTCCTTATCTAAAATTTTACGCAATACGGCCGCGACGGAACCGAACAGGCGCTCGGAGACCCGTACGTGAACCGTCCCCGATACTTACGCAGGAAAGACCAGCTCGGAGCTTTAACAAGCACCAGAGCCATAGACAGATAGTCTACATTTCAAAATGTCCATATACTTACGCAGGAAAGACCAGCTCAGACCTTTAACAAGCACCAGAGCCATAGACTCATGGTCTACATTTCAAAATGTCCCTAACTAAGATCGCGTTCGGATCCGTTCAGAGAAGGATCGAGATGCCGAGCGCGGGTAAACGGCGGGACTAACTACCACCACCTTGACAACCGCAGCCTATGCCCGAACATATCAGGAAGGCGCGTGCATGGATTAACGAGATTCCCACTGTCCTTATCTAAAATTTTACGCAATACGGCCGCGACGGAACCGAACAGGCGCTCGGAGACCCGTACGTGAACCGTCCCCGATACTTACGCAGGAAAGACCAGCTCGGAGCTTTAACAAGCACCAGAGCCATAGACAGATAGTCTACATTTCAAAATGTCCATATACTTACGCAGGAAAGACCAGCTCAGCAGATCGCGTTCGGATCCGTTCAGAGAAGGATCGAGATGCCGAGCGCGGGTAAACGGCGGGACTAACTACCACCACCTTGACAACCGCAGCCTATGCCCGAACATATCAGGAAGGCGCGTGCATGGATTAACGAGATTCCCACTGTCCTTATCTAAAATTTTACGCAATACGGCCGCGACGGAACCGAACAGGCGCTCGGAGACCCGTACGTGAACCGTCCCCGATACTTACGCAGGAAAGACCAGCTCGGAGCTTTAACAAGCACCAGAGCCATAGACAGATAGTCTACATTTCAAAATGTCCATATACTTACGTAGGAAAGACCAGCTCAGACCTTTAACAAGCACCAGAGCCATAGACTCATGGTCTACAATTCAAAATGTCCCTAACTAAGATCGCGTTCGGATCCGTTCAGAGAAGGATCGAGATGCCGAGCGCGGGTAAACGGCGGGACTAACTACCACCACCTTGACAACCGCAGCCTATGCCCGAACATATCAGGAAGGCGCGTGCATGGATTAACGAGATTCCCACTGTCCTTATCTAAAATTTTACGCAATACGGCCGCGACGGAACCGAACAGGCGCTCGGAGACCCGTACGTGAACCGTCCCCGATACTTACGCAGGAAAGACCAGCTCGGAGCTTTAACAAGCACCAGAGCCATAGACAGATAGTCTACATTTCAAAATGTCCATATACTTACGCAGGAAAGACCAGCTCAGCAGATCGCGTTCGGATCCGTTCAGAGAAGGATCGAGATGCCGAGCGCGGGTAAACGGCGGGACTAACTACCACCACCTTGACAACCGCAGCCTATGCCCGAACATATCAGGAAGGCGCGTGCATGGATTAACGAGATTCCCACTGTCCTTATCTAAAATTTTACGCAATACGGCCGCGACGGAACCGAACAGGCGCTCGGAGACCCGTACGTGAACCGTCCCCGATACTTACGCAGGAAAGACCAGCTCGGAGCTTTAACAAGCACCAGAGCCATAGACAGATAGTCTACATTTCAAAATGTCCATATACTTACGCAGGAAAGACCAGCTCAGACCTTTAACAAGCACCAGAGCCATAGACTCATGGTCTACATTTCAAAATGTCCCTAACTAAGATCGCGTTCGGATCCGTTCAGAGAAGGATCGAGATGCCGAGCGCGGGTAAACGGCGGGACTAACTACCACCACCTTGACAACCGCAGCCTATGCCCGAACATATCAGGAAGGCGCGTGCATGGATTAACGAGATTCCCACTGTCCTTATCTAAAATTTTACGTAATACGGCCGCGACGGAACCGAACAGGCGCTCGGAGACCCGTACGTGAACCGTCCCCGATACTTACGCAGGAAAGACCAGCTCGGAGCTTTAACAAGCACCAGAGCCATAGACAGATAGTCTACATTTCAAAATGTCCATATACTTACGCAGGAAAGACCAGCTCAGACCTTTAACAAGCACCAGAGCCATAGACTCATGGTCTACATTTCAAAATGTCCCTAACTAAGATCGCGTTCGGATCCGTTCAGAGAAGGATCGAGATGCCGAGCGCGGGTAAACGGCGGGACTAACTACCACCACCTTGACAACCGCAGCCTATGCCCGAACATATCAGGAAGGCGCGTGCATGGATTAACGAGATTCCCACTGTCCTTATCTAAAATTTTACGCAATACGGCCGCGACGGAACCGAACAGGCGCTCGGAGACCCGTACGTGAACCGTCCCCGATACTTACGCAGGAAAGACCAGCTCGGAGCTTTAACAAGCACCAGAGCCATAGACAGATAGTCTACATTTCAAAATGTCCATATACTTACGTAGGAAAGACCAGCTCAGACCTTTAACAAGCACCAGAGCCATAGACTCATGGTCTACAATTCAAAATGTCCCTAACTAAGATCGCGTTCGGATCCGTTCAGAGAAGGATCGAGATGCCGAGCGCGGGTAAACGGCGGGACTAACTACCACCACCTTGACAACCGCAGCCTATGCCCGAACATATCAGGAAGGCGCGTGCATGGATTAACGAGATTCCCACTGTCCTTATCTAAAATTTTACGCAATACTGCCGCGACGGAACCGAACAGGCGCTCGGAGACCCGTACGTGAACCGTTCCCGATACTTACGCAGGAAAGACCAGCTCGGAGCTTTAACAAGCACCAGAGCCATAGACAGATAGTCTACATTTCAAAATGTCCATATACTTACGCAGGAAAGACCAGCTCAGACCTTTAACAAGCACCAGAGCCATAGACTCATGGTCTACATTTCAAAATGTCCCTAACTAAGATCGCGTTCGGATCCGTTCAGAGAAGGATCGAGATGCCGAGCGCGGGTAAACGGCGGGACTAACTACCACCACCTTGACAACCGCAGCCTATGCCCGAACATATCAGGAAGGCGCGTGCATGGATTAACGAGATTCCCACTGTCCTTATCTAAAATTTTACGCAATACGGCCGCGACGGAACCGAACAGGCGCTCGGAGACCCGTACGTGAACCGTCCCCGATACTTACGCAGGAAAGACCAGCTCGGAGCTTTAACAAGCACCAGAGCCATAGACAGATAGTCTACATTTCAAAATGTCCATATACTTACGTAGGAAAGACCAGCTCAGACCTTTAACAAGCACCAGAGCCATAGACTCATGGTCTACAATTCAAAATGTCCCTAACTAAGATCGCGTTCGGATCCGTTCAGAGAAGGATCGAGATGCCGAGCGCGGGTAAACGGCGGGACTAACTACCACCACCTTGACAACCGCAGCCTATGCCCGAACATATCAGGAAGGCGCGTGCATGGATTAACGAGATTCCCACTGTCCTTATCTAAAATTTTACGCAATACTGCCACGACGGAACCGAACAGGCGCTCGGAGACCCGTACGTGAACCGTTCCCGATACTTACGCAGGAAAGACCAGCTCGGAGCTTTAACAAGCACCAGAGCCATAGACAGATAGTCTACATTTCAAAATGTCCATATACTTACGCAGGAAAGGCCAGCTCAGACCTTTAACAAGCACCAGAGCCATAGACTCATGGTCTACATTTCAAAATGTCCCTAACTAAGATCGCGTTCGGATCCGTTCAGAGAAGGATCGAGATGCCGAGCGCGGGTAAACGGCGGGACTAACTACCACCACCTTGACAACCGCAGCCTATGCCCGAACATATCAGGAAGGCGCGTGCATGGATTAACGAGATTCCCACTGTCCTTATCTAAAATTTTACGTAATACGGCCGCGACGGAACCGAACAGGCGCTCGGAGACCCGTACGTGAACCGTCCCCGATACTTACGCAGGAAAGACCAGCTCGGAGCTTTAACAAGCACCAGAGCCATAGACAGATAGTCTACATTTCAAAATGTCCATATACTTACGCAGGAAAGACCAGCTCAGACCTTTAACAAGCACCAGAGCCATAGACTCATGGTCTACATTTCAAAATGTCCCTAACTAAGATCGCGTTCGGATCCGTTCAGAGAAGGATCGAGATGCCGAGCGCGGGTAAACGGCGGGACTAACTACCACCACCTTGACAACCGCAGCCTATGCCCGAACATATCAGGAAGGCGCGTGCATGGATTAACGAGATTCCCACTGTCCTTATCTAAAATTTTACGCAATACTGCCGCGACGGAACCGAACAGGCGCTCGGAGACCCGTACGTGAACCGTCCCCGATACTTACGCAGGAAAGACCAGCTCGGAGCTTTAACAAGCACCAGAGCCATAGACAGATAGTCTACATTTCAAAATGTCCATATACTTACGCAGGAAAGACCAGCTCAGACCTTTAACAAGCACCAGAGCCATAGACTCATGGTCTACATTTCAAAATGTCCCTAACTAAGATCGCGTTCGGATCCGTTCAGAGAAGGATCGAGATGCCGAGCGCGGGTAAACGGCGGGACTAACTACCACCACCTTGACAACCGCAGCCTATGCCCGAACATATCAGGAAGGCGCGTGCATGGATTAACGAGATTCCCACTGTCCTTATCTAAAATTTTACGCAATACGGCCGCGACGGAACCGAACAGGCGCTCGGAGACCCGTACGTGAACCGTCCCCGATACTTACGCAGGAAAGACCAGCTCGGAGCTTTAACAAGCACCAGAGCCATAGACAGATAGTCTACATTTCAAAATGTCCATATACTTACGCAGGAAAGACCAGCTCAGACCTTTAACAAGCACCAGAGCCATAGACTCATGGTCTACAATTCAAAATGTCCCTAACTAAGATCGCGTTCGGATCCGTTCAGAGAAGGATCGAGATGCCGAGCGCGGGTAAACGGCGGGACTAACTACCACCACCTTGACAACCGCAGCCTATGCCCGAACATATCAGGAAGGCGCGTGCATGGATTAACGAGATTCCCACTGTCCTTATCTAAAATTTTACGCAATACTGCCGCGACGGAACCGAACAGGCGCTCGGAGACCCGTACGTGAACCGTTCCCGATACTTACGCAGGAAAGACCAGCTCGGAGCTTTAACAAGCACCAGAGCCATAGACAGATAGTCTACATTTCAAAATGTCCATATACTTACGCAGGAAAGACCAGCTCAGACCTTTAACAAGCACCAGAGCCATAGACTCATGGTCTACATTTCAAAATGTCCCTAACTAAGATCGCGTTCGGATCCGTTCAGAGAAGGATCGAGATGCCGAGCGCGGGTAAACGGCGGGACTAACTACCACCACCTTGACAACCGCAGCCTATGCCCGAACATATCAGGAAGGCGCGTGCATGGATTAACGAGATTCCCACTGTCCTTATCTAAAATTTTACGTAATACGGCCGCGACGGAACCGAACAGGCGCTCGGAGACCCGTACGTGAACCGTCCCCGATACTTACGCAGGAAAGACCAGCTCGGAGCTTTAACAAGCACCAGAGCCATAGACAGATAGTCTACATTTCAAAATGTCCATATACTTACGCAGGAAAGACCAGCTCAGACCTTTAACAAGCACCTGAGCCATAGACTCATGGTCTACATTTCAAAATGTCCCTAACTAAGATCGCGTTCGGATCCGTTCAGAGAAGGATCGAGATGCCGAGCGCGGGTAAACGGCGGGACTAACTACCACCACCTTGACAACCGCAGCCTATGCCCGAACATATCAGGAAGGCGCGTGCATGGATTAACGAGATTCCCACTGTCCTTATCTAAAATTTTACGCAATACTGCCGCGACGGAACCGAACAGGCGCTCGGAGACCCGTACGTGAACCGTCCCCGATACTTACGCAGGAAAGACCAGCTCGGAGCTTTAACAAGCACCAGAGCCATAGACAGATAGTCTACATTTCAAAATGTCCATATACTTACGCAGGAAAGACCAGCTCAGCAGATCGCGTTCGGATCCGTTCAGAGAAGGATCGAGATGCCGAGCGCGGGTAAACGGCGGGACTAACTACCACCACCTTGACAACCGCAGCCTATGCCCGAACATATCAGGAAGGCGCGTGCATGGATTAACGAGATTCCCACTGTCCTTATCTAAAATTTTACGCAATACTGCCGCGACGGAACCGAACAGGCGCTCGGAGACCCGTACGTGAACCGTCCCCGATACTTACGCAGGAAAGACCAGCTCGGAGTTTTAACAAGCACCAGAGCCATAGACAGATAGTCTACATTTCAAAATGTCCATATACTTACGCAGGAAAGACCAGCTCAGCAGATCGCGTTCGCATCCGTTCAGAGAAGGATCGAGATGCCGAGCGCGGGTAAACGGCGGGACTAACTACCACCGCCTTGACAACCGCAGCCTATGCCCGAACATATCAGGAAGGCGCGTGCATGGATTAACGAGATTCCTACTGCCCCCCTAACTTCTCTCCGCTTGGGGAGTAGGACTTGCTAGGACTACTGTTTCAGCGATAGTCCTAATCATAGAGAAAGACAAATAATGCTCATCTTGTAGTGTGGAAAATTGGCAAACTCATAGTAGCAATGGTCCCAGGGTGCTTTGTCCATTCCACCACTCGGACACGGCCAGTTCCGTCAACTCTGCCAAGACTCCCTAACCTAAAACATTAAAAATCATAACTAGACTATTGATATTCCGATGGGAGGATGATTGGCATTAGGAATGATTGAACAATATGAAACACAATCACGAAGTTACTGCACCGTCCTACGGGGTCGCTATCTCAATAGACCTCATACCTTGCAAATCAAACATATAAGTCATCTAACTAATAAACTTCGAGCAGATAAGTCTAATATAAACAAATGTAGTATTCAACATATCCGAAAGTACTTAAGCA
The DNA here is from genome assembly GCF_030347505.1 of Rhynchophorus ferrugineus. Taxonomy (NCBI): domain Eukaryota; kingdom Metazoa; phylum Arthropoda; class Insecta; order Coleoptera; family Curculionidae; genus Rhynchophorus; species Rhynchophorus ferrugineus. The sequence goes on from NW_027473215.1 coordinate 23,804, forward strand.
AAGGTAGAATCCTGGCCTGTTGGCGTTCGGTCATCAAGTGCAGAGGAACCGCAGGTTGATGTGGATAGCTTCGGACATGTGATTTCCAGATTGATCACGGTCGGCTCTACCAGTTCTGTCAGGGGAACTGGACACGGATAACCTAAAAAATACAAAAAATGTAAATACACCGCTGGTATCTTAATTGGAAGGTGACTAGCAACAAAATAAAATGAAATAAAAGTGGTTAAACAATATCAAAACATATCTACGGCGTCAAATTCACCCTGAAATAATACGAAATATTCATACAAAAGTACAATCTAGTGACACAGATGGTGTCCGACATAACCTCCAAGTGGTGCGAGGGGGTAAAACAAACAAGTCACAGGTCGACAAATCACATAAGATCGGTCTAATCCATAAGAAAACCTAAAAACACAACAATAACAAAATAAAATAAACAAAACGTTTAAACAGAACGAAGACATAACCTCCAATGCGTGTACGTCAATTCTAATGAATGAGAGACGAAAACAATATCCAACGACATAAAGTAGAGAAAGAAATCAGGCGGCGCGCGCCATCTAGCGAGAACCAAGACAATCAAAGAATAGGATTTTCAAATATAGAGAAGCGTAAAATTGTCAAGAATATCATTAAAAATCTTTGAAAATTGTATTATATTATATTCTATTCTATTCTAAATTAATGATATAAATAGAATATGATATAAAATATCCTTAGCTAAGCATCAGAATTCACCCACAGTCGAAACAAAGGAAGAGATATATTCACATCAAGGAAGGCTCTTCGAAACAATCTAACCTAAATTGCAATAACAACAATAAGTAACCTATGATAAATCACTAGATTAACAAACATATACATACATAAACGGCACTCTCACCTAGATTTCAAACTTACTCAAAAATGCTAATTATATAAGGCAATACAGGTCATCACGGATAATCCTCAAAGGAAGTGCACATCCGAGAGGATGTCAAGGGGCAAGTCAGTAACTGTGTATAACCGCAGCAACTCGGAATAAGCGAAAGATTGTTGCATGGAATATATAAACATCTTCAAACTAACATCCGGTCAAATCTCTCAATGTCATTTAGTTGCTCACTAAAAGCAACAATATCATTCAATTACCTTAAAGGTAACCATACGAAGTAACTAATTGGTACCCTATAGTCAATAAATAGACACTTACTGTATAAACTACCCTAATGAAAAGAAATACATGGGTTGACTGTCATGCATGGCCTTCCTACGGAGACAGTCATCGTACCAATGCATCCAAGTGGGGTGTTGGTCCAACAGTAAGGACATGATCATTAAACTAAAAATTCACAATATAGAATTAGTAGGTAGTGAATCGGATCGACAATTATAAATAATAAACGCATATATAGCTGGAGACCACCAAATCCAGTCGCAACAATAAATGACAGTCTATCATAACTCGTCGCACAATTATGTTCCATAGTAATCTCCAAACGATGACACGGCACTAATAGTCGGTCCGAAACGATAAATTAAAGCAACTTTCATCTCATTTTCAATTGATCACATCAAATTCTAAGAACAAATAACATAACCTCATAAATACAGCTGACATGTACCGGTTCGATATACAGAAATCCTAATCTTTGCAAATCCGATCATAACAATTAGGAAATAATTAATGAAATGAATGAGAAATTAGAAAGATACGATATCGATACAATAAAATGGATATTGTTCAATACTCTCATTAAGAAGAGACTGCATGCACGAAGATTCAGAGAAAGGTATTGTCAAAAGTATTGCGATCTATAAAATATCGTCGTAACTCTGTCGTATATCACAAAACCTCTCAAAATTAAAACTTATGCCTGTTATTTTACTACTTAAGCTAAAATAATAAAATTCTCTTTTTCAGCTGTCTTGGTGGTCCTGAAAAGGACCGATATTTGATGATAAAATAGGTTACATTCGTTTTATTTAGTTTTGCTATCTGTCTTTTTAGGTAACAATACAGCTTGGATATTTGGCAGAACGCCGCCCTGGGCTATAGTAACTCCGGATAGGAGTTTGTTCAATTCTTCGTCGTTTCTGATGGCCAATTGCAAATGCCTAGGGATAATCCTGGTTTTCTTGTTATCTCTAGCGGCGTTACCCGCCAATTCGAGAACCTCGGCTGCCAGATATTCCATTACGGCAGCTAAGTAGACGGGAGCACCGGCCCCTACGCGTTCGGCATAATTCCCTTTCCTTAAAAGTCTGTGAATACGACCGACAGGGAATTGTAATCCCGCTCGGTTAGAACGAGACTTCGCCTTTCCCTTCACTTTTCCGCCTTTACCACGTCCGGACATTTTACTATCGATTGCTTCTAGAACTCGCTCGCCTTAGAGTTGAAATCTGTACTAAAACTGTCAACATACTAGCAACGAATTTTGTTCGTAAGCCGAACGCATGATCTCGTACGCGACCAATGAAAGGCTAACTCAGATAATAGGCGGGGCTTAGGAGTGTATTTAAGGAGCCTATAAATTCTAAGGATTCCTGAAATTTGTTTTAGTCTAGTACTTTTCGTGGTTCCTTTAATATCGTAATATTTATTTCGAAATGCCTCCGAAAACAAGCGGTAAGGCGGCCAAAAAGGCCGGTAAGGCTCAGAAAAATATCTCCAAAAGTGACAAGAAAAAGAAACGCAAGAGGAAGGAAAGCTACGCGATCTACATTTACAAAGTTTTAAAGCAAGTTCATCCCGATACGGGTATCTCCAGCAAGGCCATGTCGATCATGAATTCTTTCGTGAACGATATATTCGAAAGGATAGCCGCCGAAGCGTCCCGTCTCGCTCATTACAATAAAAGATCTACTATCACAAGCAGAGAAATCCAAACTGCCGTGCGATTATTGCTGCCCGGTGAATTGGCTAAGCACGCCGTTAGTGAAGGTACCAAAGCCGTCACTAAATATACCAGTTCTAAGTAAACCATAAGCCTTGAATATCATAAAGGAGAAAACGGTTCTTTTCAGAGCCACAATTTAGATAAATAAAAAAAGAAATAATCTTAAAAAAATTAATTTTATATATTATACAGCTGTAGTATCCAATATTGAAATACAAATTTTGTTATCAACAGTATATTATTATTCTTTGGTTATTAGTGATTACATTATTTTTTCTTTAGTTTTTAAAAACAATGCGTATAAGTACACCGACTGTTATTAATTACTAACATGTAGTCGAATATAACTCTGAGATAAAAATCCATAACTCTTTTAGTGGTTTATATAAATATCGATAAAAGAATATTAATTGAATTATCTTCTTTTTCTTTGATTAAATTTAGGTGGTTCTGAAAAGAACCGTTTTTTTTTGTTGCAAAATACGACTATAAGTAGAGTATTATAAATGATAGAAAATAAAGTTTAGGCACGTTCGCCTCTGATACGTCTGGCTAGCTGAATATCCTTGGGCATGATGGTTACTCGCTTTGCATGTATCGCACATAAATTAGTATCCTCAAAAAGGCCAACTAAATAAGCTTCGCTGGCCTCTTGTAAAGCCATTACCGCCGAACTTTGAAAACGTAAATCGGTCTTGAAATCTTGAGCGATTTCGCGAACCAATCGTTGAAAAGGTAATTTCCTAATCAATAATTCGGTGCTCTTTTGATAACGACGAATCTCCCGCAAAGCGACCGTCCCAGGTCGGTAGCGATGTGGTTTCTTAACGCCACCGGTAGCTGGAGCGCTTTTCCTGGCCGCTTTGGTAGCCAATTGTTTCCTAGGAGCTTTACCTCCTGTTGATTTTCGCGCAGTTTGCTTGGTACGAGCCATATTTTTAAAATAGAGGTAATGAGAAAAATTAACAAACGCAAACGACGGCGACCCCTTTCGGACTGATTCGGTCATAAAATCAGAGAGTCCTTTTTATAACATGTTATCTAATCTGATTGGTCCGTTTTGTGCCAGTGGGCGGAACTCAATCCTAAGTCTACAAAACCGGGCTGATTGAATGTAATCGACAACAGTTGTCCGTAGCACTCGTGTTGTGAGCGCGCTACTTATTCGAGATCATTTATTTTTTTTGTATTAGGTTCGATAAAAGATGACCGGCAGAGGTAAAGGTGGTAAAGGTTTGGGAAAAGGAGGAGCCAAGCGGCATCGTAAAGTGCTTCGTGATAATATCCAAGGTATTACGAAGCCCGCCATTAGAAGATTGGCTAGACGAGGCGGCGTAAAACGTATATCTGGTCTGATTTACGAAGAGACCAGAGGTGTTTTAAAAGTGTTTTTGGAAAACGTCATCAGAGATGCCGTTACATATACCGAACACGCCAAAAGAAAAACCGTTACCGCAATGGATGTAGTATACGCCTTGAAACGTCAAGGACGTACATTATACGGGTTTGGAGGTTAAGTCACATTTTATTCGCGAACTAACGTGAAATGTGACCCTCAAAATTAATTTTAGAAAAATTAAACAACGGTTCTTTTCAGAACCACAAATTTATCGATATTTAAAAAACGGAAGCTCTATTAGGATTTAAGGATAATCTTTCAATCATTACAATCATCATAATTTTATTTAAAATAATAATTTAAGTATAACTGGCCCTAATTATTTGAGGGTTTGGATTCCAAAACTCTATACTTAATAAATAGACCGCCCCTTAAATTCATCGTTAATTACATAGATTATATACAAGGCGCGATGTTATAATACGGTTCGATTTTACTAAAGGAGAACCGCTAGAAATAAATCCTTCATATTATTTCGACTTAATTGTTGTTTAATAAAACGATAATTATTGGTATTGGAATGTCTCTTAATTTATCTTACACACCCAAAAAACAATCTTTAAAGTACTTAAACTGTTTATTAGAATATTTTAAATAATTAGTAAGTGCAAGTCATAATATGAGTTTTAATTTTAAGTTCTTTTTTTGTTTTATTATTTTGGTGGTCCTGAAAAGGACCGATAGTTAAAAGGTTTTTGTACGACACAAAAACCCTAAGGCTCATGTAACTTATTTGGTTTTACTATCTGTTTTTTTCGGTAACAATACGGCCTGGATGTTTGGTAGAACGCCGCCCTGGGCTATAGTAACACCGGAGAGGAGTTTGTTCAGTTCTTCGTCATTTCTGATGGCCAATTGTAAATGCCTAGGGATAATCCTTGTTTTCTTGTTGTCTCTAGCGGCGTTACCTGCCAACTCGAGAACTTCGGCCGCCAAATATTCCATTACGGCAGCTAAGTAGACGGGAGCACCGGCCCCTACGCGTTCGGCATAATTTCCTTTCCTTAAAAGCCGGTGAATACGGCCAACAGGAAATTGTAATCCCGCTCGGTTGGAACGAGATTTCGCCTTTCCCTTCACTTTTCCACCCTTACCACGTCCAGACATTGTATTGCTAACTTTTTTAAACTAAAAATAACCGAAAAACTAATGGCGACAACGCTCACGTCCTTTCGACAACGAATGAACAACTGGCAGTGAACTGTCCAGCGAATAGCTTTTATTCGGCAACTTCTCAAAACACTAGTACGTTTCCTACTCGACCAATCAGAGCTTTCTACGACATAACGCCAAGAATGGGCGGAGCTTAGAAGTGTAGCGTCATTTATCAAATAATTAAACGACTATAGGTATATTTCGGTTTAGTCTTTTATCTTTTGCTGTATGGGTAGGTCGCGAATCTCATTCGTTTAAAATGCCACCGAAGACAAGCGGTAAAGCGGCAAAAAAGGCTGGAAAAGCCCAGAAAAACATTTCTAAGAGCGATAAGAAAAAGAAGCGTAGGAGGAAGGAAAGCTACGCGATTTACATATACAAAGTTTTAAAGCAGGTTCATCCCGATACGGGTATTTCCAGCAAGGCCATGTCGATTATGAATTCTTTCGTGAACGATATATTCGAAAGGATAGCCGCCGAAGCGTCGCGCCTCGCCCATTACAATAAAAGATCGACCATCACGAGCAGAGAAATCCAAACCGCCGTTAGGTTATTGTTACCCGGTGAATTGGCTAAGCATGCCGTTAGCGAAGGTACCAAAGCTGTCACTAAATATACCAGTTCTAAGTAAACGAAATATATTATTTTGAAGGTGATCATAATAATATGAAGGGTGGAAAACGGCTCTTTTCAGAGCCCCAAAATGTTTAAAGAAGAAAAAAAGAAATAAACTATTGTTAAGAAGATAGGATATATACGAAGTCAAATAAATTAAAATATAGTAATCGTTCATAAAAATGTTAAAATATCCAGAAAAAAATATTTTATTTTATATATTCATTCCTTTACGGTAACATAATAACAGTATATGTGATACCCCTTTCTTATCGTGATATAAACTTCAAGTCAATCCAGCAGGTGTTCACACCTTATTACTAAGGATTCCTCAATATTCACAATATATTTGTGAGCATAATATTCTAAATTCAATTCACAAATATTATAACTAAAGCGTCATATAAACGGAAAAAATATCAATGTCTCTTTTTTCTAATAGAAGTTGGTGGTTCTGAGAAGAACCTTTTTTTTTCATATAAATACAAAAAACGACCTTAATATAGGACAGCCGTAGCATTTATGCACGTTCGCCTCTAATGCGTCTGGCTAATTGAATGTCCTTAGGCATGATAGTTACTCGTTTAGCATGGATCGCACACAAATTGGTGTCTTCAAAGAGACCAACCAAATAGGCCTCGCTAGCTTCTTGCAAAGCCATCACTGCCGAACTTTGGAAACGTAAATCGGTCTTGAAATCCTGAGCGATTTCGCGAACCAATCGTTGGAAAGGCAATTTCCTAATCAATAATTCGGTACTCTTCTGATAGCGTCGGATTTCTCTTAGAGCGACCGTACCGGGTCTGTAACGATGCGGTTTTTTAACACCACCGGTAGCGGGAGCGCTTTTCCTGGCTGCTTTAGTAGCCAATTGTTTTCTGGGAGCCTTACCTCCGGTTGATTTTCGAGCAGTTTGCTTGGTACGAGCCATCGTCTAAACGGGTCTGACTTCAAACGTGTAGGAAGAATTACAAGCGCAAGCACCAACGAACTTTTGGAAACTGATCGAAGGTGTCAAAGAAATCTCCCTTTTTAATAATGTGTGAAGATATTCTGATTGGTCCGGCTAGCATCTGTGGGCGGGACCCGATTCGAACTCAACAAAACCCATGGTAGGATTTGAAATTGAAATAGTTACCCGTAGTATTCGAGGTGTACGCTGCACAATTCGATTATAAATTTGCTTTCTTTTAATACTAAATTGAATAAATCATGACGGGCAGAGGTAAAGGTGGTAAAGGTTTGGGAAAAGGAGGCGCTAAGCGGCATCGTAAAGTGCTTCGTGATAATATCCAAGGTATTACGAAACCCGCCATCAGAAGATTGGCTAGGCGGGGTGGAGTTAAACGTATATCCGGTCTAATTTATGAAGAAACCAGAGGTGTATTAAAAGTATTTTTGGAAAACGTTATCAGAGACGCCGTCACTTATACCGAACACGCCAAAAGGAAAACCGTTACTGCCATGGATGTAGTATACGCCCTCAAACGCCAAGGACGAACCCTATACGGATTTGGCGGTTAAATAAAGTATTATATATGCTGACCAATTAAAACAGAACAACGTATCTATTCAACTAAAGAAAACAACGGTTCTTTTCAGAGCCACAAATTTACTAGCATAAAAAAAGAAATTTATTATTCGAAAATGGACTAAGATGACGTTAAATTTTATTAAATATCTGCTCCTTTCATCTAAGATTTACTTGTAAAGTAACAAATATACTGCATTATAATAGACGATCGTAATATAAAAAGATAGATAAAGTTTAAAATAAGATTTCATAATAAATGTTAGGTTAATGACAAGAATGTAAATGATGGTGAACAATCGAATACCGAATCTTCGTTGAAGCTTTAATATAGTTTTCCTTTAGAGAGAAAATACTCCGAGATAAACTTCGCGTCGATGAGCTTGGAGAATCCTTAAGATTTCAAAGAAGGTACGGTAGTTCTACGCACGTATGTATGGAGATCGCGTTCCATGTATTTATTGACTTTAGATAACTATTTATGAAAACAGATTTCAACTAAAGAAGCAAAATATACTATAATATATATGAGCATTGTATCGATACAGAAGGGTTTGACACGATATTCTTATAGACGTCTCGATATCGTTGCTCACCCGATACGTTCGATTGTAACCCAGAGTTCGGATGGTGTTAAGAAACCGTTAAATAAGAAGTATATTAGTATAGGATCGGTTAATTTTCATGTCATTGTTTTCTTACAGTTAATTCGACAACGGTACGTTTCGATATAGATTCGTTTTGGACAACGAACAATCTGTACCGCATCAATTAGGAATAATATGTCTCGTTTCTCCAATAATAGCATTAGATCTGTACGGAATTGCATTTATATCAAAAGACGATATATCGGGGGACGTAGATTTGAAAAGATATATTTTCATAGTTATAACCGAAAGTCTATAACTCGAATGTAAATTGGTAGTTTCGACGGAATCGAGAGCAACGCTTGATTTTGTGCTTCCTTCTAAGACGATAGTCAACGTAAAATTTATTGGTAAAGTTTGCTACTTCTACTACGTTTTATCTTTTAACGCCTCGAACATAAATCGTATGATATTCTAAAGGATTTATGTATTTAATATGAGAAATAAGTAAACGGTTCCAAGCTCGATGAACGTTTCGACGAAGCCGGAATATGGAACGTCGTTCGCGCTCGACCGTTCAGTCCTCCGTTCGGCTCATATCATATAGGGTACGCATTAAATGAGAGCGACCGCCAGACAGTTAAAATACGCGAACGAGAAGCATACGCACGTACGTAACTTTGTCAAACGAATCGTGATTAGAACGTTCTTATAAGAAAATTAAGAAATTATATCAGAATGTCGGACGTCGATATTAGCGGACAAGCGGTTTCTCCTTCGTCGAATCAAGGGAGTGGAGGAAATTCCGCCGCCGTTGTTAACGCATCGTCAACAGGCACACCGGCCGGGTCGAATTCATCTTCGGTGTCGGCTACGGGAGCCGCATCAGCTACAGCCGGTAGCGCAGGTTCGTCTGCAGGAGGGAAGAAAGAAAAATCCACTTCGAGCAAGGCGAAGAGTTCTAAATCGAAAGTTAGTCATCCTCCGATCGCTGATATGGTAACGAGTGCAATTAAAGGATTGAAAGAGAAAGGCGGAACTTCCTTCAGAGCTATTAAAAAATACATAGCGGCCAATTACAAAGTGGATGCTGACAAATTATCGCCCTTTATAAAGAAATATATAAAGACGTGGATCGCTTCGGGTGTTTTGGTACAAACGAAGGGCAAAGGAGCTTCCGGATCATTTAAATTAGCGGCTTCGGCACGTAAAGCAGGAGGTACGACAGCCGCAGGTACGAAGAAAAGAAAAACGGCCACTGCCAAAACCGGACAGAAAAATAAACGAAAACCAGTAGGAGGTGCCGCGACAGCTACGACAGCCGGTGGTAAAAAAGCGTCTGCCAAAAAAACCTCAGAGAAAACGGAAAAAAAGACGACCGCCGCCTCCGCCTCAACTAAGAAAACCACAGCTAAAAGTAAGAAAGGTGAATCTGCAACTTTGGCCGAGAAAAAAGCTTCTGCCAAAAAAGCCGTCGAAAAGAAAACAGGAAAGAAATCTACCGCCGCCACGACTACGTCCGCTTCCAATGCCGCCGCTAATAGTTCATCTTCGAAAGCAGCAAAAAGCAACACGGCCGCAAGATCCCCGAAATCGCCTTCCAAAGCGAAAAAATCTAATAAAGCCGGACCTACGAAAAAGCCCAAGGCGCCTAAACCGAAAAGTGCTAAGACGACGACCTCAACTGTTCGTGTTGCCGCTGGTGAAGGTGCGAAAACTAAAAAACCAGTATCACCAAAGAAAAAGAAATAAAACTATTTCTACTACGTATGACGATATATTAAACAGGCGACACATTTCATCGTCAGATCAAGAAGACACGGAGTTGAAAATTACAAATATCCCGACACTCCTGGACGTGCTACGACTTCCCTAAAAAATACGTTCGTCCAAGACCGTATTTTTTTAATAGAAAAAAAAACGGTTCTTTTCAGAACCACAATATAACTTTATAAAAGAAAGAATATTTATATAATTTATTTATTATCTTATTATTACTTAAATGATTATTTTCTAGATAGAGCCGTAACTAATTAGGGAACCGATCGATCGATACTCTAAAACAGTAATAAAGGAATATTCAGTACAGATCAGATTATTTATAAATTTTCTAGTTAATATTTATTCTTTAATAAGAACGCGTATTCTAACTTCTTTTTTATACGATTTTGTTGGCCCTGAAAAGGACCGATATTAAAGGGCGTATGCAAAACTTTAAACGGTTTGCGTTATCTATTTGGTTTTGCTGTCTGTCTTTTTAGGCAATAATACTGCTTGAATGTTAGGCAAGACGCCGCCCTGGGCAATAGTAACGCCAGATAACAGTTTATTCAATTCCTCGTCGTTTCTGATGGCCAATTGTAAATGCCTAGGGATAATCCTTGTTTTCTTGTTGTCTCTAGCGGCGTTACCCGCCAACTCGAGAACTTCGGCCGCCAGATATTCCATTACGGCAGCTAAGTAAACGGGAGCACCGGCCCCTACGCGTTCGGCATAATTTCCTTTCCTTAGAAGTCGGTGAATACGACCGACAGGAAATTGTAATCCCGCACGATTGGAACGAGACTTCGCCTTTCCCTTCACTTTTCCGCCTTTACCACGTCCGGACATGTTAATCTCGATCGTTGTTAGATACTGCTCACCTTTAAATCAAAAACGGTACTGGAAATTTCTTACAGATCGGCCTGGAATTTTGTCCGCGAGCCAAACTCGTTATATCATACGCGACCAATCAGACTCTAACTCGGGCTATGGGCGGGGCTTAGAAGTGTTCCTTCGAATGTTATAAGTTCTAGAATTAAAGGCATTTTTTTAGTTAAGTACTCTTTGAGGTACGTGAGACGTCGGGATTTTTATTTCGAAATGCCACCGAAGACAAGCGGTAAGGCGGCCAAGAAAGCCGGAAAAGCCCAGAAAAATATCTCTAAGAGCGACAAGAAAAAGAAGCGCAGGAGGAAGGAAAGCTATGCGATTTACATATACAAAGTTTTAAAGCAGGTTCATCCCGATACGGGTATCTCCAGCAAGGCCATGTCGATCATGAATTCTTTCGTGAACGATATATTCGAAAGGATAGCCGCCGAAGCGTCGCGTCTCGCCCATTACAATAAGAGATCAACGATCACGAGCAGAGAAATCCAAACCGCCGTTAGGTTATTGTTACCCGGTGAGTTGGCTAAGCACGCCGTTAGCGAAGGTACCAAAGCAGTCACCAAATATACCAGTTCTAAGTAAATTAATTCACATACCTATGTGTGTTTCAATATACTACTTACCTGCAAAATCGGTTCTTTTCAGAACCACAATTGGATATACATTTTAAAAAATGAAATGTTAAACAGTAGCTGACATTTTATAAAAACAGAATTTTCAGATATATATATATATATTGTAGTTATTGTATTGAATTATATTATATCATTATAATCTGTTATATAGTAAGTATATAGAATAAGTTTTGTAAAAATGGTACGGCCCGAGATTGTTATTTAAAAATAAGGTAAAGTATTTCTGGAGTGACTTCGAAAATATGTGTATTCATTTTTATTACGTTTATGACTATATGATAATTAATTTATTTTTCCTAACTGTGGCTAATTGTGGATTGTGGCTAATTTCTACACGATAAGTATTAATCACGGGAACGTCTCGAAATGAACAAATAGGAACTGTAATTAATCAAGAATTTAGAATGGAACTATCGTCCTAATATAATGAGGATCGTCAAAGAGAAGATACTTTTTTTTTCGTTTACTAGGTTGACCTTGCTTGGGGACAGTGGAACTCAGTGGAAAATCGCTGATGGTGGGTGAGGAGGATAGGCCTGTGGTCAGAATCGATATCTTGGAGTACTTGCAGGTCAGAGGCTTGATTCGAATTTTGATAGATAAAAAAGTCAATTATTGTCGGTCGATTGGAGGAGTAGTGAGTTGGTTCGCTTGGAGCAATAAGCCCAAGTTCCAACTCATCTATTATCCCGGCCGATAGTAATTCTTCCAATAGCTGTGTGGTTGATGGCGTTGAAAATGGCCTGAAAATCTCCTTGGTCATCTGAATATGTTCCGAAGAGTATTTCGCCAATGGAGATCGGGTTCGTGTTCTAGTGGAATCCAGACCAGCCAGACGACTGTTATCTTGAGTTCCCCGTACATGAGTGGGGGGAGGAATTGGTCTTT
>NW_027473216.1:0-27500 GCF_030347505.1 Rhynchophorus ferrugineus
AATACGGCCGCGACGGAACCGAACAGGCGCTCGGAGACCCGTACGTGAACCGTCCCCGATACTTACGCAGGAAAGACCAGCTCGGAGCTTTAACAAGCACCAGAGCCATAGACAGATAGTCTACATTTCAAAATGTCCATATACTTACGCAGGAAAGACCAGCTCAGCAGATCGCGTTCGGATCCGTTCAGAGAAGGATCGAGATGCCGAGCGCGGGTAAACGGCGGGACTAACTACCACCAACTTGACAACCGCAGCCTATGCCCGAACATATCAGGAAGGCGCGTGCATGGATTAACGAGATTCCCACTGTCCTTATCTAAAATTTTACGCAATACGGCCGCGACGGAACCGAACAGGCGCTCGGAGACCCGTACGTGAACCGTCCCCGATACTTACGCAGGAAAGACCAGCTCGGAGCTTTAACAAGCACCAGAGCCATAGACAGATAGTCTACATTTCAAAATGTCCATATACTTACGCAGGAAAGACCAGCTCAGACCTTTAACAAGCACCAGAGCCATAGACTCATGGTCTACATTTCAAAATGTCCCTAACTAAGATCGCGTTCGGATCCGTTCAGAGAAGGATCGAGATGCCGAGCGCGGGTAAACGGCGGGACTAACTACCACCACCTTGACAACCGCAGCCTATGCCCGAACATATCAGGAAGGCGCGTGCATGGATTAACGAGATTCCCACTGTCCTTATCTAAAATTTTACGCAATACGGCCGCGACGGAACCGAACAGGCGCTCGGAGACCCGTACGTGAACCGTCCCCGATACTTACGCAGGAAAGACCAGCTCGGAGCTTTAACAAGCACCAGAGCCATAGACAGATAGTCTACATTTCAAAATGTCCATATACTTACGCAGGAAAGACCAGCTCAGCAGATCGCGTTCGGATCCGTTCAGAGAAGGATCGAGATGCCGAGCGCGGGTAAACGGCGGGACTAACTACCACCACCTTGACAACCGCAGCCTATGCCCGAACATATCAGGAAGGCGCGTGCATGGATTAACGAGATTCCCACTGTCCTTATCTAAAATTTTACGCAATACGGCCGCGACGGAACCGAACAGGCGCTCGGAGACCCGTACGTGAACCGTCCCCGATACTTACGCAGGAAAGACCAGCTCGGAGCTTTAACAAGCACCAGAGCCATAGACAGATAGTCTACATTTCAAAATGTCCATATACTTACGTAGGAAAGACCAGCTCAGACCTTTAACAAGCACCAGAGCCATAGACTCATGGTCTACAATTCAAAATGTCCCTAACTAAGATCGCGTTCGGATCCGTTCAGAGAAGGATCGAGATGCCGAGCGCGGGTAAACGGCGGGACTAACTACCACCACCTTGACAACCGCAGCCTATGCCCGAACATATCAGGAAGGCGCGTGCATGGATTAACGAGATTCCCACTGTCCTTATCTAAAATTTTACGCAATACGGCCGCGACGGAACCGAACAGGCGCTCGGAGACCCGTACGTGAACCGTCCCCGATACTTACGCAGGAAAGACCAGCTCGGAGCTTTAACAAGCACCAGAGCCATAGACAGATAGTCTACATTTCAAAATGTCCATATACTTACGCAGGAAAGACCAGCTCAGCAGATCGCGTTCGGATCCGTTCAGAGAAGGATCGAGATGCCGAGCGCGGGTAAACGGCGGGACTAACTACCACCACCTTGACAACCGCAGCCTATGCCCGAACATATCAGGAAGGCGCGTGCATGGATTAACGAGATTCCCACTGTCCTTATCTAAAATTTTACGCAATACGGCCGCGACGGAACCGAACAGGCGCTCGGAGACCCGTACGTGAACCGTCCCCGATACTTACGCAGGAAAGACCAGCTCGGAGCTTTAACAAGCACCAGAGCCATAGACAGATAGTCTACATTTCAAAATGTCCATATACTTACGCAGGAAAGACCAGCTCAGACCTTTAACAAGCACCAGAGCCATAGACTCATGGTCTACATTTCAAAATGTCCCTAACTAAGATCGCGTTCGGATCCGTTCAGAGAAGGATCGAGATGCCGAGCGCGGGTAAACGGCGGGACTAACTACCACCACCTTGACAACCGCAGCCTATGCCCGAACATATCAGGAAGGCGCGTGCATGGATTAACGAGATTCCCACTGTCCTTATCTAAAATTTTACGTAATACGGCCGCGACGGAACCGAACAGGCGCTCGGAGACCCGTACGTGAACCGTCCCCGATACTTACGCAGGAAAGACCAGCTCGGAGCTTTAACAAGCACCAGAGCCATAGACAGATAGTCTACATTTCAAAATGTCCATATACTTACGCAGGAAAGACCAGCTCAGACCTTTAACAAGCACCAGAGCCATAGACTCATGGTCTACATTTCAAAATGTCCCTAACTAAGATCGCGTTCGGATCCGTTCAGAGAAGGATCGAGATGCCGAGCGCGGGTAAACGGCGGGACTAACTACCACCACCTTGACAACCGCAGCCTATGCCCGAACATATCAGGAAGGCGCGTGCATGGATTAACGAGATTCCCACTGTCCTTATCTAAAATTTTACGCAATACGGCCGCGACGGAACCGAACAGGCGCTCGGAGACCCGTACGTGAACCGTCCCCGATACTTACGCAGGAAAGACCAGCTCGGAGCTTTAACAAGCACCAGAGCCATAGACAGATAGTCTACATTTCAAAATGTCCATATACTTACGTAGGAAAGACCAGCTCAGACCTTTAACAAGCACCAGAGCCATAGACTCATGGTCTACAATTCAAAATGTCCCTAACTAAGATCGCGTTCGGATCCGTTCAGAGAAGGATCGAGATGCCGAGCGCGGGTAAACGGCGGGACTAACTACCACCACCTTGACAACCGCAGCCTATGCCCGAACATATCAGGAAGGCGCGTGCATGGATTAACGAGATTCCCACTGTCCTTATCTAAAATTTTACGCAATACTGCCGCGACGGAACCGAACAGGCGCTCGGAGACCCGTACGTGAACCGTTCCCGATACTTACGCAGGAAAGACCAGCTCGGAGCTTTAACAAGCACCAGAGCCATAGACAGATAGTCTACATTTCAAAATGTCCATATACTTACGCAGGAAAGACCAGCTCAGACCTTTAACAAGCACCAGAGCCATAGACTCATGGTCTACATTTCAAAATGTCCCTAACTAAGATCGCGTTCGGATCCGTTCAGAGAAGGATCGAGATGCCGAGCGCGGGTAAACGGCGGGACTAACTACCACCACCTTGACAACCGCAGCCTATGCCCGAACATATCAGGAAGGCGCGTGCATGGATTAACGAGATTCCCACTGTCCTTATCTAAAATTTTACGCAATACGGCCGCGACGGAACCGAACAGGCGCTCGGAGACCCGTACGTGAACCGTCCCCGATACTTACGCAGGAAAGACCAGCTCGGAGCTTTAACAAGCACCAGAGCCATAGACAGATAGTCTACATTTCAAAATGTCCATATACTTACGTAGGAAAGACCAGCTCAGACCTTTAACAAGCACCAGAGCCATAGACTCATGGTCTACAATTCAAAATGTCCCTAACTAAGATCGCGTTCGGATCCGTTCAGAGAAGGATCGAGATGCCGAGCGCGGGTAAACGGCGGGACTAACTACCACCACCTTGACAACCGCAGCCTATGCCCGAACATATCAGGAAGGCGCGTGCATGGATTAACGAGATTCCCACTGTCCTTATCTAAAATTTTACGCAATACTGCCGCGACGGAACCGAACAGGCGCTCGGAGACCCGTACGTGAACCGTTCCCGATACTTACGCAGGAAAGACCAGCTCGGAGCTTTAACAAGCACCAGAGCCATAGACAGATAGTCTACATTTCAAAATGTCCATATACTTACGCAGGAAAGACCAGCTCAGACCTTTAACAAGCACCAGAGCCATAGACTCATGGTCTACATTTCAAAATGTCCCTAACTAAGATCGCGTTCGGATCCGTTCAGAGAAGGATCGAGATGCCGAGCGCGGGTAAACGGCGGGACTAACTACCACCACCTTGACAACCGCAGCCTATGCCCGAACATATCAGGAAGGCGCGTGCATGGATTAACGAGATTCCCACTGTCCTTATCTAAAATTTTACGCAATACGGCCGCGACGGAACCGAACAGGCGCTCGGAGACCCGTACGTGAACCGTCCCCGATACTTACGCAGGAAAGACCAGCTCGGAGCTTTAACAAGCACCAGAGCCATAGACAGATAGTCTACATTTCAAAATGTCCATATACTTACGTAGGAAAGACCAGCTCAGACCTTTAACAAGCACCAGAGCCATAGACTCATGGTCTACATTTCAAAATGTCCCTAACTAAGATCGCGTTCGGATCCGTTCAGAGAAGGATCGAGATGCCGAGCGCGGGTAAACGGCGGGACTAACTACCACCACCTTGACAACCGCAGCCTATGCCCGAACATATCAGGAAGGCGCGTGCATGGATTAACGAGATTCCCACTGTCCTTATCTAAAATTTTACGCAATACGGCCGCGACGGAACCGAACAGGCGCTCGGAGACCCGTACGTGAACCGTCCCCGATACTTACGCAGGAAAGACCAGCTCGGAGCTTTAACAAGCACCAGAGCCATAGACAGATAGTCTACATTTCAAAATGTCCATATACTTACGCAGGAAAGACCAGCTCAGACCTTTAACAAGCACCAGAGCCATAGACTCATGGTCTACATTTCAAAATGTCCCTAACTAAGATCGCGTTCGGATCCGTTCAGAGAAGGATCGAGATGCCGAGCGCGGGTAAACGGCGGGACTAACTACCACCACCTTGACAACCGCAGCCTATGCCCGAACATATCAGGAAGGCGCGTGCATGGATTAACGAGATTCCCACTGTCCTTATCTAAAATTTTACGTAATACGGCCGCGACGGAACCGAACAGGCGCTCGGAGACCCGTACGTGAACCGTCCCCGATACTTACGCAGGAAAGACCAGCTCGGAGCTTTAACAAGCACCAGAGCCATAGACAGATAGTCTACATTTCAAAATGTCCATATACTTACGCAGGAAAGACCAGCTCAGACCTTTAACAAGCACCAGAGCCATAGACTCATGGTCTACATTTCAAAATGTCCCTAACTAAGATCGCGTTCGGATCCGTTCAGAGAAGGATCGAGATGCCGAGCGCGGGTAAACGGCGGGACTAACTACCACCACCTTGACAACCGCAGCCTATGCCCGAACATATCAGGAAGGCGCGTGCATGGATTAACGAGATTCCCACTGTCCTTATCTAAAATTTTACGCAATACGGCCGCGACGGAACCGAACAGGCGCTCGGAGACCCGTACGTGAACCGTCCCCGATACTTACGCAGGAAAGACCAGCTCGGAGCTTTAACAAGCACCAGAGCCATAGACAGATAGTCTACATTTCAAAATGTCCATATACTTACGTAGGAAAGACCAGCTCAGACCTTTAACAAGCACCAGAGCCATAGACTCATGGTCTACAATTCAAAATGTCCCTAACTAAGATCGCGTTCGGATCCGTTCAGAGAAGGATCGAGATGCCGAGCGCGGGTAAACGGCGGGACTAACTACCACCACCTTGACAACCGCAGCCTATGCCCGAACATATCAGGAAGGCGCGTGCATGGATTAACGAGATTCCCACTGTCCTTATCTAAAATTTTACGCAATACTGCCGCGACGGAACCGAACAGGCGCTCGGAGACCCGTACGTGAACCGTTCCCGATACTTACGCAGGAAAGACCAGCTCGGAGCTTTAACAAGCACCAGAGCCATAGACAGATAGTCTACATTTCAAAATGTCCATATACTTACGCAGGAAAGACCAGCTCAGACCTTTAACAAGCACCAGAGCCATAGACTCATGGTCTACATTTCAAAATGTCCCTAACTAAGATCGCGTTCGGATCCGTTCAGAGAAGGATCGAGATGCCGAGCGCGGGTAAACGGCGGGGACTAACTACCACCACCTTGACAACCGCAGCCTATGCCCGAACATATCAGGAAGGCGCGTGCATGGATTAACGAGATTCCCACTGTCCTTATCTAAAATTTTACGCAATACGGCCGCGACGGAACCGAACAGGCGCTCGGAGACCCGTACGTGAAC
This sequence comes from Rhynchophorus ferrugineus, assembly GCF_030347505.1. NCBI lineage: Eukaryota > Metazoa > Arthropoda > Insecta > Coleoptera > Curculionidae > Rhynchophorus > Rhynchophorus ferrugineus. Next base: position 6,147 of record NW_027473216.1, read on the forward strand.
CGTCCCCGATACTTACGCAGGAAAGACCAGCTCGGAGCTTTAACAAGCACCAGAGCCATAGACAGATAGTCTACATTTCAAAATGTCCATATACTTACGTAGGAAAGACCAGCTCAGACCTTTAACAAGCACCAGAGCCATAGACTCATGGTCTACAATTCAAAATGTCCCTAACTAAGATCGCGTTCGGATCCGTTCAGAGAAGGATCGAGATGCCGAGCGCGGGTAAACGGCGGGACTAACTACCACCACCTTGACAACCGCAGCCTATGCCCGAACATATCAGGAAGGCGCGTGCATGGATTAACGAGATTCCCACTGTCCTTATCTAAAATTTTACGCAATACTGCCACGACGGAACCGAACAGGCGCTCGGAGACCCGTACGTGAACCGTTCCCGATACTTACGCAGGAAAGACCAGCTCGGAGCTTTAACAAGCACCAGAGCCATAGACAGATAGTCTACATTTCAAAATGTCCATATACTTACGCAGGAAAGACCAGCTCAGACCTTTAACAAGCACCAGAGCCATAGACTCATGGTCTACATTTCAAAATGTCCCTAACTAAGATCGCGTTCGGATCCGTTCAGAGAAGGATCGAGATGCCGAGCGCGGGTAAACGGCGGGACTAACTACCACCACCTTGACAACCGCAGCCTATGCCCGAACATATCAGGAAGGCGCGTGCATGGATTAACGAGATTCCCACTGTCCTTATCTAAAATTTTACGTAATACGGCCGCGACGGAACCGAACAGGCGCTCGGAGACCCGTACGTGAACCGTCCCCGATACTTACGCAGGAAAGACCAGCTCGGAGCTTTAACAAGCACCAGAGCCATAGACAGATAGTCTACATTTCAAAATGTCCATATACTTACGCAGGAAAGACCAGCTCAGACCTTTAACAAGCACCAGAGCCATAGACTCATGGTCTACATTTCAAAATGTCCCTAACTAAGATCGCGTTCGGATCCGTTCAGAGAAGGATCGAGATGCCGAGCGCGGGTAAACGGCGGGACTAACTACCACCACCTTGACAACCGCAGCCTATGCCCGAACATATCAGGAAGGCGCGTGCATGGATTAACGAGATTCCCACTGTCCTTATCTAAAATTTTACGCAATACTGCCGCGACGGAACCGAACAGGCGCTCGGAGACCCGTACGTGAACCGTCCCCGATACTTACGCAGGAAAGACCAGCTCGGAGCTTTAACAAGCACCAGAGCCATAGACAGATAGTCTACATTTCAAAATGTCCATATACTTACGCAGGAAAGACCAGCTCAGACCTTTAACAAGCACCAGAGCCATAGACTCATGGTCTACATTTCAAAATGTCCCTAACTAAGATCGCGTTCGGATCCGTTCAGAGAAGGATCGAGATGCCGAGCGCGGGTAAACGGCGGGACTAACTACCACCACCTTGACAACCGCAGCCTATGCCCGAACATATCAGGAAGGCGCGTGCATGGATTAACGAGATTCCCACTGTCCTTATCTAAAATTTTACGCAATACGGCCGCGACGGAACCGAACAGGCGCTCGGAGACCCGTACGTGAACCGTCCCCGATACTTACGCAGGAAAGACCAGCTCGGAGCTTTAACAAGCACCAGAGCCATAGACAGATAGTCTACATTTCAAAATGTCCATATACTTACGCAGGAAAGACCAGCTCAGACCTTTAACAAGCACCAGAGCCATAGACTCATGGTCTACAATTCAAAATGTCCCTAACTAAGATCGCGTTCGGATCCGTTCAGAGAAGGATCGAGATGCCGAGCGCGGGTAAACGGCGGGACTAACTACCACCACCTTGACAACCGCAGCCTATGCCCGAACATATCAGGAAGGCGCGTGCATGGATTAACGAGATTCCCACTGTCCTTATCTAAAATTTTACGCAATACTGCCGCGACGGAACCGAACAGGCGCTCGGAGACCCGTACGTGAACCGTTCCCGATACTTACGCAGGAAAGACCAGCTCGGAGCTTTAACAAGCACCAGAGCCATAGACAGATAGTCTACATTTCAAAATGTCCATATACTTACGCAGGAAAGACCAGCTCAGACCTTTAACAAGCACCAGAGCCATAGACTCATGGTCTACATTTCAAAATGTCCCTAACTAAGATCGCGTTCGGATCCGTTCAGAGAAGGATCGAGATGCCGAGCGCGGGTAAACGGCGGGACTAACTACCACCACCTTGACAACCGCAGCCTATGCCCGAACATATCAGGAAGGCGCGTGCATGGATTAACGAGATTCCCACTGTCCTTATCTAAAATTTTACGTAATACGGCCGCGACGGAACCGAACAGGCGCTCGGAGACCCGTACGTGAACCGTCCCCGATACTTACGCAGGAAAGACCAGCTCGGAGCTTTAACAAGCACCAGAGCCATAGACAGATAGTCTACATTTCAAAATGTCCATATACTTACGCAGGAAAGACCAGCTCAGACCTTTAACAAGCACCTGAGCCATAGACTCATGGTCTACATTTCAAAATGTCCCTAACTAAGATCGCGTTCGGATCCGTTCAGAGAAGGATCGAGATGCCGAGCGCGGGTAAACGGCGGGACTAACTACCACCACCTTGACAACCGCAGCCTATGCCCGAACATATCAGGAAGGCGCGTGCATGGATTAACGAGATTCCCACTGTCCTTATCTAAAATTTTACGCAATACTGCCGCGACGGAACCGAACAGGCGCTCGGAGACCCGTACGTGAACCGTCCCCGATACTTACGCAGGAAAGACCAGCTCGGAGCTTTAACAAGCACCAGAGCCATAGACAGATAGTCTACATTTCAAAATGTCCATATACTTACGCAGGAAAGACCAGCTCAGCAGATCGCGTTCGGATCCGTTCAGAGAAGGATCGAGATGCCGAGCGCGGGTAAACGGCGGGACTAACTACCACCACCTTGACAACCGCAGCCTATGCCCGAACATATCAGGAAGGCGCGTGCATGGATTAACGAGATTCCCACTGTCCTTATCTAAAATTTTACGCAATACTGCCGCGACGGAACCGAACAGGCGCTCGGAGACCCGTACGTGAACCGTCCCCGATACTTACGCAGGAAAGACCAGCTCGGAGTTTTAACAAGCACCAGAGCCATAGACAGATAGTCTACATTTCAAAATGTCCATATACTTACGCAGGAAAGACCAGCTCAGCAGATCGCGTTCGCATCCGTTCAGAGAAGGATCGAGATGCCGAGCGCGGGTAAACGGCGGGACTAACTACCACCGCCTTGACAACCGCAGCCTATGCCCGAACATATCAGGAAGGCGCGTGCATGGATTAACGAGATTCCTACTGCCCCCCTAACTTCTCTCCGCTTGGGGAGTAGGACTTGCTAGGACTACTGTTTCAGCGATAGTCCTAATCATAGAGAAAGACAAATAATGCTCATCTTGTAGTGTGGAAAATTGGCAAACTCATAGTAGCAATGGTCCCAGGGTGCTTTGTCCATTCCACCACTCGGACACGGCCAGTTCCGTCAACTCTGCCAAGACTCCCTAACCTAAAACATTAAAAATCATAACTAGACTATTGATATTCCGATGGGAGGATGATTGGCATTAGGAATGATTGAACAATATGAAACACAATCACGAAGTTACTGCACCGTCCTACGGGGTCGCTATCTCAATAGACCTCATACCTTGCAAATCAAACATATAAGTCATCTAACTAATAAACTTCGAGCAGATAAGTCTAATATAAACAAATGTAGTATTCAACATATCCGAAAGTACTTAAGCAAAGGTAGAATCCTGGCCTGTTGGCGTTCGGTCATCAAGTGCAGAGGAACCGCAGGTTGATGTGGATAGCTTCGGACATGTGATTTCCAGATTGATCACGGTCGGCTCTACCAGTTCTGTCAGGGGAACTGGACACGGATAACCTAAAAAATACAAAAAATGTAAATACACCGCTGGTATCTTAATTGGAAGGTGACTAGCAACAAAATAAAATGAAATAAAAGTGGTTAAACAATATCAAAACATATCTACGGCGTCAAATTCACCCTGAAATAATACGAAATATTCATACAAAAGTACAATCTAGTGACACAGATGGTGTCCGACATAACCTCCAAGTGGTGCGAGGGGGTAAAACAAACAAGTCACAGGTCGACAAATCACATAAGATCGGTCTAATCCATAAGAAAACCTAAAAACACAACAATAACAAAATAAAATAAACAAAACGTTTAAACAGAACGAAGACATAACCTCCAATGCGTGTACGTCAATTCTAATGAATGAGAGACGAAAACAATATCCAACGACATAAAGTAGAGAAAGAAATCAGGCGGCGCGCGCCATCTAGCGAGAACCAAGACAATCAAAGAATAGGATTTTCAAATATAGAGAAGCGTAAAATTGTCAAGAATATCATTAAAAATCTTTGAAAATTGTATTATATTATATTCTATTCTATTCTAAATTAATGATATAAATAGAATATGATATAAAATATCCTTAGCTAAGCATCAGAATTCACCCACAGTCGAAACAAAGGAAGAGATATATTCACATCAAGGAAGGCTCTTCGAAACAATCTAACCTAAATTGCAATAACAACAATAAGTAACCTATGATAAATCACTAGATTAACAAACATATACATACATAAACGGCACTCTCACCTAGATTTCAAACTTACTCAAAAATGCTAATTATATAAGGCAATACAGGTCATCACGGATAATCCTCAAAGGAAGTGCACATCCGAGAGGATGTCAAGGGGCAAGTCAGTAACTGTGTATAACCGCAGCAACTCGGAATAAGCGAAAGATTGTTGCATGGAATATATAAACATCTTCAAACTAACATCCGGTCAAATCTCTCAATGTCATTTAGTTGCTCACTAAAAGCAACAATATCATTCAATTACCTTAAAGGTAACCATACGAAGTAACTAATTGGTACCCTATAGTCAATAAATAGACACTTACTGTATAAACTACCCTAATGAAAAGAAATACATGGGTTGACTGTCATGCATGGCCTTCCTACGGAGACAGTCATCGTACCAATGCATCCAAGTGGGGTGTTGGTCCAACAGTAAGGACATGATCATTAAACTAAAAATTCACAATATAGAATTAGTAGGTAGTGAATCGGATCGACAATTATAAATAATAAACGCATATATAGCTGGAGACCACCAAATCCAGTCGCAACAATAAATGACAGTCTATCATAACTCGTCGCACAATTATGTTCCATAGTAATCTCCAAACGATGACACGGCACTAATAGTCGGTCCGAAACGATAAATTAAAGCAACTTTCATCTCATTTTCAATTGATCACATCAAATTCTAAGAACAAATAACATAACCTCATAAATACAGCTGACATGTACCGGTTCGATATACAGAAATCCTAATCTTTGCAAATCCGATCATAACAATTAGGAAATAATTAATGAAATGAATGAGAAATTAGAAAGATACGATATCGATACAATAAAATGGATATTGTTCAATACTCTCATTAAGAAGAGACTGCATGCACGAAGATTCAGAGAAAGGTATTGTCAAAAGTATTGCGATCTATAAAATATCGTCGTAACTCTGTCGTATATCACAAAACCTCTCAAAATTAAAACTTATGCCTGTTATTTTACTACTTAAGCTAAAATAATAAAATTCTCTTTTTCAGCTGTCTTGGTGGTCCTGAAAAGGACCGATATTTGATGATAAAATAGGTTACATTCGTTTTATTTAGTTTTGCTATCTGTCTTTTTAGGTAACAATACAGCTTGGATATTTGGCAGAACGCCGCCCTGGGCTATAGTAACTCCGGATAGGAGTTTGTTCAATTCTTCGTCGTTTCTGATGGCCAATTGCAAATGCCTAGGGATAATCCTGGTTTTCTTGTTATCTCTAGCGGCGTTACCCGCCAATTCGAGAACCTCGGCTGCCAGATATTCCATTACGGCAGCTAAGTAGACGGGAGCACCGGCCCCTACGCGTTCGGCATAATTCCCTTTCCTTAAAAGTCTGTGAATACGACCGACAGGGAATTGTAATCCCGCTCGGTTAGAACGAGACTTCGCCTTTCCCTTCACTTTTCCGCCTTTACCACGTCCGGACATTTTACTATCGATTGCTTCTAGAACTCGCTCGCCTTAGAGTTGAAATCTGTACTAAAACTGTCAACATACTAGCAACGAATTTTGTTCGTAAGCCGAACGCATGATCTCGTACGCGACCAATGAAAGGCTAACTCAGATAATAGGCGGGGCTTAGGAGTGTATTTAAGGAGCCTATAAATTCTAAGGATTCCTGAAATTTGTTTTAGTCTAGTACTTTTCGTGGTTCCTTTAATATCGTAATATTTATTTCGAAATGCCTCCGAAAACAAGCGGTAAGGCGGCCAAAAAGGCCGGTAAGGCTCAGAAAAATATCTCCAAAAGTGACAAGAAAAAGAAACGCAAGAGGAAGGAAAGCTACGCGATCTACATTTACAAAGTTTTAAAGCAAGTTCATCCCGATACGGGTATCTCCAGCAAGGCCATGTCGATCATGAATTCTTTCGTGAACGATATATTCGAAAGGATAGCCGCCGAAGCGTCCCGTCTCGCTCATTACAATAAAAGATCTACTATCACAAGCAGAGAAATCCAAACTGCCGTGCGATTATTGCTGCCCGGTGAATTGGCTAAGCACGCCGTTAGTGAAGGTACCAAAGCCGTCACTAAATATACCAGTTCTAAGTAAACCATAAGCCTTGAATATCATAAAGGAGAAAACGGTTCTTTTCAGAGCCACAATTTAGATAAATAAAAAAAGAAATAATCTTAAAAAAATTAATTTTATATATTATACAGCTGTAGTATCCAATATTGAAATACAAATTTTGTTATCAACAGTATATTATTATTCTTTGGTTATTAGTGATTACATTATTTTTTCTTTAGTTTTTAAAAACAATGCGTATAAGTACACCGACTGTTATTAATTACTAACATGTAGTCGAATATAACTCTGAGATAAAAATCCATAACTCTTTTAGTGGTTTATATAAATATCGATAAAAGAATATTAATTGAATTATCTTCTTTTTCTTTGATTAAATTTAGGTGGTTCTGAAAAGAACCGTTTTTTTTTTGTTGCAAAATACGAATATAAGTAGAGTATTATAAATGATAGAAAATAAAGTTTAGGCACGTTCGCCTCTGATACGTCTGGCTAGCTGAATATCCTTGGGCATGATGGTTACTCGCTTTGCATGTATCGCACATAAATTAGTATCCTCAAAAAGGCCAACTAAATAAGCTTCGCTGGCCTCTTGTAAAGCCATTACCGCCGAACTTTGAAAACGTAAATCGGTCTTGAAATCTTGAGCGATTTCGCGAACCAATCGTTGAAAAGGTAATTTCCTAATCAATAATTCGGTGCTCTTTTGATAACGACGAATCTCCCGCAAAGCGACCGTCCCAGGTCGGTAGCGATGTGGTTTCTTAACGCCACCGGTAGCTGGAGCGCTTTTCCTGGCCGCTTTGGTAGCCAATTGTTTCCTAGGAGCTTTACCTCCTGTTGATTTTCGCGCAGTTTGCTTGGTACGAGCCATATTTTTAAAATAGAGGTAATGAGAAAAATTAACAAACGCAAACGACGGCGACCCCTTTCGGACTGATTCGGTCATAAAATCAGAGAGTCCTTTTTATAACATGTTATCTAATCTGATTGGTCCGTTTTGTGCCAGTGGGCGGAACTCAATCCTAAGTCTACAAAACCGGGCTGATTGAATGTAATCGACAACAGTTGTCCGTAGCACTCGTGTTGTGAGCGCGCTACTTATTCGAGATCATTTATTTTTTTTGTATTAGGTTCGATAAAAGATGACCGGCAGAGGTAAAGGTGGTAAAGGTTTGGGAAAAGGAGGAGCCAAGCGGCATCGTAAAGTGCTTCGTGATAATATCCAAGGTATTACGAAGCCCGCCATTAGAAGATTGGCTAGACGAGGCGGCGTAAAACGTATATCTGGTCTGATTTACGAAGAGACCAGAGGTGTTTTAAAAGTGTTTTTGGAAAACGTCATCAGAGATGCCGTTACATATACCGAACACGCCAAAAGAAAAACCGTTACCGCAATGGATGTAGTATACGCCTTGAAACGTCAAGGACGTACATTATACGGGTTTGGAGGTTAAGTCACATTTTATTCGCGAACTAACGTGAAATGTGACCCTCAAAATTAATTTTAGAAAAATTAAACAACGGTTCTTTTCAGAACCACAAATTTATCGATATTTAAAAAACGGAAGCTCTATTAGGATTTAAGGATAATCTTTCAATCATTACAATCATCATAATTTTATTTAAAATAATAATTTAAGTATAACTGGCCCTAATTATTTGAGGGTTTGGATTCCAAAACTCTATACTTAATAAATAGACCGCCCCTTAAATTCATCGTTAATTACATAGATTATATACAAGGCGCGATGTTATAATACGGTTCGATTTTACTAAAGGAGAACCGCTAGAAATAAATCCTTCATATTATTTCGACTTAATTGTTGTTTAATAAAACGATAATTATTGGTATTGGAATGTCTCTTAATTTATCTTACACACCCAAAAAACAATCTTTAAAGTACTTAAACTGTTTATTAGAATATTTTAAATAATTAGTAAGTGCAAGTCATAATATGAGTTTTAATTTTAAGTTCTTTTTTTGTTTTATTATTTTGGTGGTCCTGAAAAGGACCGATAGTTAAAAGGTTTTTGTACGACACAAAAACCCTAAGGCTCATGTAACTTATTTGGTTTTACTATCTGTTTTTTTCGGTAACAATACGGCCTGGATGTTTGGTAGAACGCCGCCCTGGGCTATAGTAACACCGGAGAGGAGTTTGTTCAGTTCTTCGTCATTTCTGATGGCCAATTGTAAATGCCTAGGGATAATCCTTGTTTTCTTGTTGTCTCTAGCGGCGTTACCTGCCAACTCGAGAACTTCGGCCGCCAAATATTCCATTACGGCAGCTAAGTAGACGGGAGCACCGGCCCCTACGCGTTCGGCATAATTTCCTTTCCTTAAAAGCCGGTGAATACGGCCAACAGGAAATTGTAATCCCGCTCGGTTGGAACGAGATTTCGCCTTTCCCTTCACTTTTCCACCCTTACCACGTCCAGACATTGTATTGCTAACTTTTTTAAACTAAAAATAACCGAAAAACTAATGGCGACAACGCTCACGTCCTTTCGACAACGAATGAACAACTGGCAGTGAACTGTCCAGCGAATAGCTTTTATTCGGCAACTTCTCAAAACACTAGTACGTTTCCTACTCGACCAATCAGAGCTTTCTACGACATAACGCCAAGAATGGGCGGAGCTTAGAAGTGTAGCGTCATTTATCAAATAATTAAACGACTATAGGTATATTTCGGTTTAGTCTTTTATCTTTTGCTGTATGGGTAGGTCGCGAATCTCATTCGTTTAAAATGCCACCGAAGACAAGCGGTAAAGCGGCAAAAAAGGCTGGAAAAGCCCAGAAAAACATTTCTAAGAGCGATAAGAAAAAGAAGCGTAGGAGGAAGGAAAGCTACGCGATTTACATATACAAAGTTTTAAAGCAGGTTCATCCCGATACGGGTATTTCCAGCAAGGCCATGTCGATTATGAATTCTTTCGTGAACGATATATTCGAAAGGATAGCCGCCGAAGCGTCGCGCCTCGCCCATTACAATAAAAGATCGACCATCACGAGCAGAGAAATCCAAACCGCCGTTAGGTTATTGTTACCCGGTGAATTGGCTAAGCATGCCGTTAGCGAAGGTACCAAAGCTGTCACTAAATATACCAGTTCTAAGTAAACGAAATATATTATTTTGAAGGTGATCATAATAATATGAAGGGTGGAAAACGGCTCTTTTCAGAGCCCCAAAATGTTTAAAGAAGAAAAAAAGAAATAAACTATTGTTAAGAAGATAGGATATATACGAAGTCAAATAAATTAAAATATAGTAATCGTTCATAAAAATGTTAAAATATCCAGAAAAAAATATTTTATTTTATATATTCATTCCTTTACGGTAACATAATAACAGTATATGTGATACCCCTTTCTTATCGTGATATAAACTTCAAGTCAATCCAGCAGGTGTTCACACCTTATTACTAAGGATTCCTCAATATTCACAATATATTTGTGAGCATAATATTCTAAATTCAATTCACAAATATTATAACTAAAGCGTCATATAAACGGAAAAAATATCAATGTCTCTTTTTTCTAATAGAAGTTGGTGGTTCTGAGAAGAACCTTTTTTTTTCATATAAATACAAAAAACGACCTTAATATAGGACAGCCGTAGCATTTATGCACGTTCGCCTCTAATGCGTCTGGCTAATTGAATGTCCTTAGGCATGATAGTTACTCGTTTAGCATGGATCGCACACAAATTGGTGTCTTCAAAGAGACCAACCAAATAGGCCTCGCTAGCTTCTTGCAAAGCCATCACTGCCGAACTTTGGAAACGTAAATCGGTCTTGAAATCCTGAGCGATTTCGCGAACCAATCGTTGGAAAGGCAATTTCCTAATCAATAATTCGGTACTCTTCTGATAGCGTCGGATTTCTCTTAGAGCGACCGTACCGGGTCTGTAACGATGCGGTTTTTTAACACCACCGGTAGCGGGAGCGCTTTTCCTGGCTGCTTTAGTAGCCAATTGTTTTCTGGGAGCCTTACCTCCGGTTGATTTTCGAGCAGTTTGCTTGGTACGAGCCATCGTCTAAACGGGTCTGACTTCAAACGTGTAGGAAGAATTACAAGCGCAAGCACCAACGAACTTTTGGAAACTGATCGAAGGTGTCAAAGAAATCTCCCTTTTTAATAATGTGTGAAGATATTCTGATTGGTCCGGCTAGCATCTGTGGGCGGGACCCGATTCGAACTCAACAAAACCCATGGTAGGATTTGAAATTGAAATAGTTACCCGTAGTATTCGAGGTGTACGCTGCACAATTCGATTATAAATTTGCTTTCTTTTAATACTAAATTGAATAAATCATGACGGGCAGAGGTAAAGGTGGTAAAGGTTTGGGAAAAGGAGGCGCTAAGCGGCATCGTAAAGTGCTTCGTGATAATATCCAAGGTATTACGAAACCCGCCATCAGAAGATTGGCTAGGCGGGGTGGAGTTAAACGTATATCCGGTCTAATTTATGAAGAAACCAGAGGTGTATTAAAAGTATTTTTGGAAAACGTTATCAGAGACGCCGTCACTTATACCGAACACGCCAAAAGGAAAACCGTTACTGCCATGGATGTAGTATACGCCCTCAAACGCCAAGGACGAACCCTATACGGATTTGGCGGTTAAATAAAGTATTATATATGCTGACCAATTAAAACAGAACAACGTATCTATTCAACTAAAGAAAACAACGGTTCTTTTCAGAGCCACAAATTTACTAGCATAAAAAAAGAAATTTATTATTCGAAAATGGACTAAGATGACGTTAAATTTTATTAAATATCTGCTCCTTTCATCTAAGATTTACTTGTAAAGTAACAAATATACTGCATTATAATAGACGATCGTAATATAAAAAGATAGATAAAGTTTAAAATAAGATTTCATAATAAATGTTAGGTTAATGACAAGAATGTAAATGATGGTGAACAATCGAATACCGAATCTTCGTTGAAGCTTTAATATAGTTTTCCTTTAGAGAGAAAATACTCCGAGATAAACTTCGCGTCGATGAGCTTGGAGAATCCTTAAGATTTCAAAGAAGGTACGGTAGTTCTACGCACGTATGTATGGAGATCGCGTTCCATGTATTTATTGACTTTAGATAACTATTTATGAAAACAGATTTCAACTAAAGAAGCAAAATATACTATAATATATATGAGCATTGTATCGATACAGAAGGGTTTGACACGATATTCTTATAGACGTCTCGATATCGTTGCTCACCCGATACGTTCGATTGTAACCCAGAGTTCGGATGGTGTTAAGAAACCGTTAAATAAGAAGTATATTAGTATAGGATCGGTTAATTTTCATGTCATTGTTTTCTTACAGTTAATTCGACAACGGTACGTTTCGATATAGATTCGTTTTGGACAACGAACAATCTGTACCGCATCAATTAGGAATAATATGTCTCGTTTCTCCAATAATAGCATTAGATCTGTACGGAATTGCATTTATATCAAAAGACGATATATCGGGGGACGTAGATTTGAAAAGATATATTTTCATAGTTATAACCGAAAGTCTATAACTCGAATGTAAATTGGTAGTTTCGACGGAATCGAGAGCAACGCTTGATTTTGTGCTTCCTTCTAAGACGATAGTCAACGTAAAATTTATTGGTAAAGTTTGCTACTTCTACTACGTTTTATCTTTTAACGCCTCGAACATAAATCGTATGATATTCTAAAGGATTTATGTATTTAATATGAGAAATAAGTAAACGGTTCCAAGCTCGATGAACGTTTCGACGAAGCCGGAATATGGAACGTCGTTCGCGCTCGACCGTTCAGTCCTCCGTTCGGCTCATATCATATAGGGTACGCATTAAATGAGAGCGACCGCCAGACAGTTAAAATACGCGAACGAGAAGCATACGCACGTACGTAACTTTGTCAAACGAATCGTGATTAGAACGTTCTTATAAGAAAATTAAGAAATTATATCAGAATGTCGGACGTCGATATTAGCGGACAAGCGGTTTCTCCTTCGTCGAATCAAGGGAGTGGAGGAAATTCCGCCGCCGTTGTTAACGCATCGTCAACAGGCACACCGGCCGGGTCGAATTCATCTTCGGTGTCGGCTACGGGAGCCGCATCAGCTACAGCCGGTAGCGCAGGTTCGTCTGCAGGAGGGAAGAAAGAAAAATCCACTTCGAGCAAGGCGAAGAGTTCTAAATCGAAAGTTAGTCATCCTCCGATCGCTGATATGGTAACGAGTGCAATTAAAGGATTGAAAGAGAAAGGCGGAACTTCCTTCAGAGCTATTAAAAAATACATAGCGGCCAATTACAAAGTGGATGCTGACAAATTATCGCCCTTTATAAAGAAATATATAAAGACGTGGATCGCTTCGGGTGTTTTGGTACAAACGAAGGGCAAAGGAGCTTCCGGATCATTTAAATTAGCGGCTTCGGCACGTAAAGCAGGAGGTACGACAGCCGCAGGTACGAAGAAAAGAAAAACGGCCACTGCCAAAACCGGACAGAAAAATAAACGAAAACCAGTAGGAGGTGCCGCGACAGCTACGACAGCCGGTGGTAAAAAAGCGTCTGCCAAAAAAACCTCAGAGAAAACGGAAAAAAAGACGACCGCCGCCTCCGCCTCAACTAAGAAAACCACAGCTAAAAGTAAGAAAGGTGAATCTGCAACTTTGGCCGAGAAAAAAGCTTCTGCCAAAAAAGCCGTCGAAAAGAAAACAGGAAAGAAATCTACCGCCGCCACGACTACGTCCGCTTCCAATGCCGCCGCTAATAGTTCATCTTCGAAAGCAGCAAAAAGCAACACGGCCGCAAGATCCCCGAAATCGCCTTCCAAAGCGAAAAAATCTAATAAAGCCGGACCTACGAAAAAGCCCAAGGCGCCTAAACCGAAAAGTGCTAAGACGACGACCTCAACTGTTCGTGTTGCCGCTGGTGAAGGTGCGAAAACTAAAAAACCAGTATCACCAAAGAAAAAGAAATAAAACTATTTCTACTACGTATGACGATATATTAAACAGGCGACACATTTCATCGTCAGATCAAGAAGACACGGAGTTGAAAATTACAAATATCCCGACACTCCTGGACGTGCTACGACTTCCCTAAAAAATACGTTCGTCCAAGACCGTATTTTTTTAATAGAAAAAAAAAACGGTTCTTTTCAGAACCACAATATAACTTTATAAAAGAAAGAATATTTATATAATTTATTTATTATCTTATTATTACTTAAATGATTATTTTCTAGATAGAGCCGTAACTAATTAGGGAACCGATCGATCGATACTCTAAAACAGTAATAAAGGAATATTCAGTACAGATCAGATTATTTATAAATTTTCTAGTTAATATTTATTCTTTAATAAGAACGCGTATTCTAACTTCTTTTTTATACGATTTTGTTGGCCCTGAAAAGGACCGATATTAAAGGGCGTATGCAAAACTTTAAACGGTTTGCGTTATCTATTTGGTTTTGCTGTCTGTCTTTTTAGGCAATAATACTGCTTGAATGTTAGGCAAGACGCCGCCCTGGGCAATAGTAACGCCAGATAACAGTTTATTCAATTCCTCGTCGTTTCTGATGGCCAATTGTAAATGCCTAGGGATAATCCTTGTTTTCTTGTTGTCTCTAGCGGCGTTACCCGCCAACTCGAGAACTTCGGCCGCCAGATATTCCATTACGGCAGCTAAGTAAACGGGAGCACCGGCCCCTACGCGTTCGGCATAATTTCCTTTCCTTAGAAGTCGGTGAATACGACCGACAGGAAATTGTAATCCCGCACGATTGGAACGAGACTTCGCCTTTCCCTTCACTTTTCCGCCTTTACCACGTCCGGACATGTTAATCTCGATCGTTGTTAGATACTGCTCACCTTTAAATCAAAAACGGTACTGGAAATTTCTTACAGATCGGCCTGGAATTTTGTCCGCGAGCCAAACTCGTTATATCATACGCGACCAATCAGACTCTAACTCGGGCTATGGGCGGGGCTTAGAAGTGTTCCTTCGAATGTTATAAGTTCTAGAATTAAAGGCATTTTTTTAGTTAAGTACTCTTTGAGGTACGTGAGACGTCGGGATTTTTATTTCGAAATGCCACCGAAGACAAGCGGTAAGGCGGCCAAGAAAGCCGGAAAAGCCCAGAAAAATATCTCTAAGAGCGACAAGAAAAAGAAGCGCAGGAGGAAGGAAAGCTATGCGATTTACATATACAAAGTTTTAAAGCAGGTTCATCCCGATACGGGTATCTCCAGCAAGGCCATGTCGATCATGAATTCTTTCGTGAACGATATATTCGAAAGGATAGCCGCCGAAGCGTCGCGTCTCGCCCATTACAATAAGAGATCAACGATCACGAGCAGAGAAATCCAAACCGCCGTTAGGTTATTGTTACCCGGTGAGTTGGCTAAGCACGCCGTTAGCGAAGGTACCAAAGCAGTCACCAAATATACCAGTTCTAAGTAAATTAATTCACATACCTATGTGTGTTTCAATATACTACTTACCTGCAAAATCGGTTCTTTTCAGAACCACAATTGGATATACATTTTAAAAAATGAAATGTTAAACAGTAGCTGACATTTTATAAAAACAGAATTTTCAGATATATATATATATATTGTAGTTATTGTATTGAATTATATTATATCATTATAATCTGTTATATAGTAAGTATATAGAATAAGTTTTGTAAAAATGGTACGGCCCGAGATTGTTATTTAAAAATAAGGTAAAGTATTTCTGGAGTGACTTCGAAAATATGTGTATTCATTTTTATTACGTTTATGACTATATGATAATTAATTTATTTTTCCTAACTGTGGCTAATTGTGGATTGTGGCTAATTTCTACACGATAAGTATTAATCACGGGAACGTCTCGAAATGAACAAATAGGAACTGTAATTAATCAAGAATTTAGAATGGAACTATCGTCCTAATATAATGAGGATCGTCAAAGAGAAGATACTTTTTTTTTCGTTTACTAGGTTGACCTTGCTTGGGGACAGTGGAACTCAGTGGAAAATCGCTGATGGTGGGTGAGGAGGATAGGCCTGTGGTCAGAATCGATATCTTGGAGTACTTGCAGGTCAGAGGCTTGATTCGAATTTTGATAGATAAAAAAGTCAATTATTGTCGGTCGATTGGAGGAGTAGTGAGTTGGTTCGCTTGGAGCAATAAGCCCAAGTTCCAACTCATCTATTATCCCGGCCGATAGTAATTCTTCCAATAGCTGTGTGGTTGATGGCGTTGAAAATGGCCTGAAAATCTCCTTGGTCATCTGAATATGTTCCGAAGAGTATTTCGCCAATGGAGATCGGGTTCGTGTTCTAGTGGAATCCAGACCAGCCAGACGACTGTTATCTTGAGTTCCCCGTACATGAGTGGGGGGAGGAATTGGTCTTTTGGGTTTGGTTGTTTTTGGAGTAGGTCGGCACTTGCATCCCGAGTAATTTGCGGTGTATGGTTCTCAACAGTTGGTGCATTTCGGCGGGGAATTTCTGTCTTTGGGACTTGACGTAGGCCGGAGTGGCTTTACAGTTGGCCGATGAATGACCGTAGAATTGGCAGTTAAAACGTTGAACGCGCCTGCCGTTGCCGCGCTGGGCTTGGACTTTTACCACCTGATTCATTAGGCGGTCGACCGCGAAGATACGGCGTTCCTCTCGAGGAACCGACCAACATGGATTGGATTGAAACCGAGCTTCATGAGCGCGGTTCGGACTTCGAGTTACCATTACGTCGAGAGAGAAATATAATATATTAGCTGACCCCGCAGACACTCCGTACCCTGTACTCAATGGATAAATAAAGGATTCATTCTATCAAATTCTTCGTTCAAATCACTTTCGAATCATCCTTAGGAACATTCTGATATCGGAAAACCTTATCCGTAGTCGATAAACGATATCTAACGGATGAATTATAGAAAATGGCCAATAAGCGGCAAATATCCGATCGTAAGGGTGCACCATCGTTTCGGCGAATCATTCTTTTGGAATCTTACGTTCTACAAGCAAAACATTTATTCATAGGTATATACCGATAATAACGAACGGGCCGACGTAACAACCTAAAATGTCCTGAAATACGTGAGAACAGTTTTACTCCGATCGCCGTATCGATATGTGACAGTATCCATCCTATGAAGGATCTTTACATTCTACTAGCATAATTTTATGGATCGGAATTTTCCGACTTTTAAAGAACGTGATCGGCAGTCTAGAAACGGCCTGAGGACGTATTAACACGAGAGGTTAAAATTATTGCTTTAGAAGTTCACGTTGTCTAAAGCTAAAGTTTATTCATCGGAACATTCCGATAATAACGAGAACGGGCAGACGTAAAAACGAAAAATTTGCGCAACGTCCGTATAAACGATCTGTTCTAAAACACCCATACATTTCCGATAGCTGGCGAGAGACCCGCGCTTAAATCGTGTGCGCTTCTACGTGGGGCGATACGAGAGACGGATACGACGGGTCGGGTCGACCGGCGCTGTGACACTTTTACCGAGTGGCTTTTGATCAGCGAAGGTGGTATTACATATTATATGTTAATATATAAGATCCGAACCGTATTTTTTTATTTATCTAAATAAAAAGCGTATTTCGTCGTGTTATTATATATTCGTAACGCTCTCGCGATTTTGTATCGTCGTTTCGTTGTTCTTCCTGGTCGGTTTTTTTCGATATATCGGGAAGCGTACGACGACGACGACGGTATCACTGCGAGATCGCGAATTCGGCGGGAACATTCGGCTTCGTTAGAAGAAGATGATCCACGATTCATATGCGATTGGAATTATTATTTTTATGGACGTATCGGTTTTTCATCGGAACGTTCATAAAACAGCAACACATTTTGCGATAGCTCTCTGCTCTCCGAGCGAGAATAAAATAAAAAATCACGAAACGTTTCTCGTACGAGGTTTCCTTGTCGCTTTATATATTTCTATCTAGCGAAGGGTTCGGAGAGAATGTTTTTCGAGGTCTTATAAACGCCGAACGATATTTTGCGGCATCCAATTTTCGACGTAGTCGACGATCGTCGTCGATAATCGAGATAATTGGGTGCCTAGTCGATCGGTTGTGTATAAAAAAAACAAAAGATGTGTCTAAGATGATGATATCGTTTTGTTTTATTAGACAACTAATATTAAAATGTAAGAGCGTGGCGCCTCGGACCGGTTTTTCCGTCGTCTAGGCGCGCTATCATGCACCTCCTTTTTATTAGTCGTCGATATATATTATATATCGTCGTCTTACGCACACGTTTCTTTATAAGTCAAACTTATAAAATAAACTGTGTCTGTATTTGTTTTATCTGCTTCGTGTCGATAAAATAATAAGAACAGTTCCCTGGTTGATCCTGCCAGTAGTCATATGCTTGTCTCAAAGATTAAGCCATGCATGTCTCAGTACATACCGAATTAAGGTGAAACCGCGAAAGGCTCATTAAATCAGTTATGGTTCCTTAGATCGTACCCACAATTACTTGGATAACTGTGGTAATTCTAGAGCTAATACATGCAAACAGAGCTCCGACCAGAGATGGAAGGAGTGCTTTTATTAGATCAAAACCAATCGGTTTCGGGTTCGCGCTCGTCATCGTACAACTTGGTGACTCTGAATAACTTTAAGCTGATCGCACGGTCTCGCACCGGCGACACATCTTTCAAATGTCTGCCTTATCAACTGTCGATGGTAGGTTCTGCGCCTACCATGGTCGTAACGGGTAACGGGGAATCAGGGTTCGATTCCGGAGAGGGAGCCTGAGAAACGGCTACCACATCCAAGGAAGGCAGCAGGCGCGCAAATTACCCACTCCCGGCACGGGGAGGTAGTGACGAAAAATAACGATACGGGACTCATCCGAGGCCCCGTAATCGGAATGAGTACACTCTAAACCCTTTAACGAGGATCAATTGGAGGGCCAGTCTGGTGCCAGCAGCCGCGGTAATTCCAGCTCCAATAGCGTATATTAAAGTTGTTGCGGTTAAAAAGCTCGTAGTCGAATTTGTGTCTCGCGCCGCCGGTTCATCGTTCGCGGTGTTAACTGGCGTGTTTTTCGCGAGACGTCCTGCCGGTGGGCTTAGTCGTGTCGCGTCGCCGTCGCGCGTGCGTTTCGGCGTGCGTGTTGTGCGCGTCGTGGTTACGACGGCCCAACTCAATCCTGCCGCGGTGCTCTTTACTGAGTGTCGAGGTGGGCCGGCACGTTTACTTTGAACAAATTAGAGTGCTCAAAGCAGGCTAAAATTTCGCCTGAATACTGTATGCATGGAATAATGGAATAGGACCTCGGTTCTATTTTGTTGGTTTTCGGAACCCCGAGGTAATGATTAATAGGAACGGATGGGGGCATTCGTATTGCGACGTTAGAGGTGAAATTCTTGGATCGTCGCAAGACGAACAGAAGCGAAAGCATTTGCCAAAAACGCTTTCATTGATCAAGAACGAAAGTTAGAGGTTCGAAGGCGATCAGATACCGCCCTAGTTCTAACCTTAAACGATGCCAGCTAGCGATCCGTCGACGTTCCCTAATATGACTCGACGGGCAGCTTCCGGGAAACCAAAGCTTTTGGGTTCCGGGGGAAGTATGGTTGCAAAGCTGAAACTTAAAGGAATTGACGGAAGGGCACCACCAGGAGTGGAGCCTGCGGCTTAATTTGACTCAACACGGGAAACCTCACCAGGCCCGGACACCGGAAGGATTGACAGATTGAGAGCTCTTTCTTGATTCGGTGGGTGGTGGTGCATGGCCGTTCTTAGTTGGTGGAGCGATTTGTCTGGTTAATTCCGATAACGAACGAGACTCTAGCCTGCTAACTAGGCGCTTTTTGACATCCTAAAGGCCCGCCGGCCGCGTTGCTTTCGGGTTTCGCGGTTCGTGCGCGGTTTTTACTGTCGGCGTACAAACTATTCTTCTTAGAGGGACAGGCGGCTTCTAGCCGCACGAGATTGAGCAATAACAGGTCTGTGATGCCCTTAGATGTTCTGGGCCGCACGCGCGCTACACTGAAGGAATCAGCGTGTCTTCCCTGGCCGAGCGGCCCGGGTAACCCGCTGAACCTCCTTCGTGCTAGGGATTGGGGCTTGCAATTGTTCCCCATGAACGAGGAATTCCCAGTAAGCGCGAGTCATAAGCTCGCGTTGATTACGTCCCTGCCCTTTGTACACACCGCCCGTCGCTACTACCGATTGAATGATTTAGTGAGGTCTTCGGATCGACACGCGATGGCGTTTCGGCGTCGTCGATGTGTAGGAAAAGATGACCAAACTTGATCATTTAGAGGAAGTAAAAGTCGTAACAAGGTTTCCGTAGGTGAACCTGCGGAAGGATCATTACAGTGTGTTGTTATGCCTATATATATATAATAGGTAAACGTACAAGTCTGTAAAAATCATTGTCGAACGTTAAAGAGCCATCTACGAAGTTCGGAAGTTCCGATCGAATTTCGACGTCGTCAACGTAGCTGTTTTCGGGTACCTATAATATATGGTTTTAAAAGATGTACGCCCGAAAGCGGAGATATATACGATGAAGATGTTGTTATATAGGACGACGAGTAATAATCGTCGGCCTACGACGGATTTCGTTATAAATGGACAAATCGAGCGCAAAATAAAACGATTTTGCCAATTATATTTCTAATCGACGTTTCGATCCTCATATCGACGAACATATACGATGATCGGTAATGTGATTAGTTTACGAAAATCTTATCACCCTTCGTTTGTTTCATTCCAAAAGGGTGAGATTTAGTTTACGAAAATATTGCCAAACTATGATCAGCGTATGCTCTTTTGTTGTCGTACGAGGTGAGACGACGAAAATTTACAACGAACGTCACCATTTCGAGTAGTCTGTCTCCGCTCCTCTCGTTGTGTGTAGTGGAGAAGACGAAAATAAACCGTAAGAGCGTTTTAAAGTCGACGGCGGCTGCGAAAGGGGCGCAAGCGCTGTCTATGACGTGAGCGCGCGTCGTCGTCGTCGTCGTCGTCTTATAATAGAAACGTTTCGATATGCGTTTAAAACCTAACTTAAAAAAAGATTACCCTAAACGGTGGATCACTTGGCTCGTGGGTCGATGAAGAACGCAGCTAATTGCGCGTCAACTTGTGAACTGCAGGACACATGAACATCGACATTTCGAACGCACATTGCGGTCCTGGGATCTCATACCCGGACCACTCCTGGCTGAGGGTCGTATCTCATTTCAAGACTGCTCGGATTTTCTTTGATCTTCGCGATCGACGAGAAATGTCTGAGCGTGCTGAGCGTATAAGCGCGATTCGATCGCGACGTTCTAAAACGTGACAGCGGACCCGTACGTGTGACCTAACTCTCTCGTACGGGTCGTACGAATATGAAAGGGATGAGACGTGTTTAAAACGGTCGTTCGCACGTTTTTGTGATAAACGTAGCGCGCACCATTAATACGATCGTCGTATCCGATAAAATTAGTTTTTAATCGACGTCGGATCGTAGGTGCGTTGTCTCTCGAATACGAGGGAGAAAACACCGTTTTTCGACGGCGCGTCTTTTCCATTCTAAACTTTTATATTTCGTATTGGCTCCTAATCTTCATTATTATGATGATTACGAGCGCCACGCATATT
>NW_027473216.1:32500-36122 GCF_030347505.1 Rhynchophorus ferrugineus
TTGGGAACATTTTCCGTACATAAATATATCGCATTGATATACATCGACGACGCATTTATGTATGCATGTATAAATAACAAAGGCGAATAGAGAGGATGTCAATCCTTTCTATTCGCCTTTTTATTTGTCTAAATTCGTTCTTGGGAACATTTTCCGTACATAAATATATCGCATTGATATACATCGATGATACATTTATGTATGCTTGTATAAATAACAAAGGCGAATAGAGAGGATGTCAATCCTTTCTATTCGCCTTTTTATTTGTCTAAATTCGTTCTTGGGAACATTTTCCGTACATAAATATATCGCATTGATATACATCGACGACGCATTTATGTATGCATGTATAAATAACAAAGGCGAATAGAGAGGATGTCAATCCTTTCTATTCGCCTTTTTATTTGTCTAAATTCGTTCTTGGGAACATTTTCCGTACATAAATATATCGCATTGATATACATCGATGATACATTTATGTATGCTTGTATAAATAACAAAGGCGAATAGAGAGGATGTCAATCCTTTCTATTCGCCTTTTTATTTGTCTAAATTCGTTCTTGGGAACATTTTCCGTACATAAATATATCGCATTGATATACATCGATGATACATTTATGTATGCTTGTATAAATAACAAAGGCGAATAGAGAGGATGTCAATCTTTTCTATTCGCCTTTTTATTTGTCTAAATTCGTTCTTGGGAACATTTTCCGTACATAAATATATCGCATTGATATACATCGACGACGCATTTATGTATGCATATATAAATAACAAAGGCGAATAGAGAGGATGTCAATCTTTTCTATTCGCCTTTTTATTTGTCTAAATTCGTTCTTGGGAACATTTTCCGTACATAAATATATCGCATTGATATACATCGACGATGCATTTATGTATGCCTGTATAAATAACAAAGGCGAATAGAGAGGATGTCAATCTTTTCTATTCGCCTTTTTATTTGTCTAAATTCGTTCTTGGGAACATTTTCCGTACATAAATATATCGCATTGATATACATCGACGACGCATTTATGTATGCATGTATAAATAACAAAGGCGAATAGAGAGGATGTCAATCCTTTCTATTCGCCTTTTTATTTGTCTAAATTCGTTCTTGGGAACATTTTCCGTACATAAATATATCGCATTGATATACATCGATGATACATTTATGTATGCTTGTATAAATAACAAAGGCGAATAGAGAGGATGTCAATCCTTTCTATTCGCCTTTTTATTTGTCTAAATTCGTTCTTGGGAACATTTTCCGTACATAAATATATCGCATTGATATACATCGATGATACATTTATGTATGCTTGTATAAATAACAAAGGCGAATAGAGAGGATGTCAATCTTTTCTATTCGCCTTTTTATTTGTCTAAATTCGTTCTTGGGAACATTTTCCGTACAAAAATATATCGCATTGATATACATCGACGATGCATTTATGTATGCCTGTATAAATAACAAAGGCGAATAGAGAGGATGTCAATCCTTTCTATTCGCCTTTTTATTTGTCTAAATTCGTTCTTGGGAACATTTTCCGTACATAAATATATCGCATTGATATACATCGACGATGCATTTATGTATGCCTGTATAAATAACAAAGGCGAATAGAGAGGATGTCAATCTTTTCTATTCGC
The DNA here is from genome assembly GCF_030347505.1 of Rhynchophorus ferrugineus. Lineage (NCBI taxonomy): Eukaryota > Metazoa > Arthropoda > Insecta > Coleoptera > Curculionidae > Rhynchophorus > Rhynchophorus ferrugineus. The sequence goes on from NW_027473216.1 coordinate 34,157, forward strand.
CTTTTTATTTGTCTAAATTCGTTCTTGGGAACATTTTCCGTACATAAATATATCGCATTGATATACATCGACGACGCATTTATGTATGCATGTATAAATAACAAAGGCGAATAGAGAGGATGTCAATCTTTTCTATTCGCCTTTTTATTTGTCTAAATTCGTTCTTGGGAACATTTTCCGTACATAAATATATCGCATTGATATACATCGACGATGCATTTATGTATGCCTGTATAAATAACAAAGGCGAATAGAGAGGATGTCAATCTTTTCTATTCGCCTTTTTATTTGTCTAAATTCGTTCTTGGGAACATTTTCCGTACATAAATATATCGCATTGATATACATCGACGACGCATTTATGTATGCATGTATAAATAACAAAGGCGAATAGAGAGGATGTCAATCTTTTCTATTCGCCTTTTTATTTGTCTAAATTCGTTCTTGGGAACATTTTCCGTACATAAATATATCGCATTGATATACATCGACGATGCATTTATGTATGCCTGTATAAATAACAAAGGCGAATAGAGAGGATGTCAATCTTTTCTATTCGCCTTTTTATTTGTCTAAATTCGTTCTTGGGAACATTTTCCGTACATAAATATATCGCATTGATATACATCGACGACGCATTTATGTATGCATGTATAAATAACAAAGGCGAATAGAGAGGATGTCAATCCTTTCTATTCGCCTTTTTATTTGTCTAAATTCGTTCTTGGGAACATTTTCCGTACATAAATATATCGCATTGATATACATCGATGATACATTTATGTATGCTTGTATAAATAACAAAGGCGAATAGAGAGGATGTCAATCCTTTCTATTCGCCTTTTTATTTGTCTAAATTCGTTCTTGGGAACATTTTCCGTACATAAATATATCGCATTGATATACATCGACGACGCATTTATGTATGCATGTATAAATAACAAAGGCGAATAGAGAGGATGTCAATCCTTTCTATTCGCCTTTTTATTTGTCTAAATTCGTTCTTGGGAACATTTTCCGTACATAAATATATCGCATTGATATACATCGATGATACATTTATGTATGCTTGTATAAATAACAAAGGCGAATAGAGAGGATGTCAATCCTTTCTATTCGCCTTTTTATTTGTCTAAATTCGTTCTTGGGAACATTTTCCGTACATAAATATATCGCATTGATATACATCGATGATACATTTATGTATGCTTGTATAAATAACAAAGGCGAATAGAGAGGATGTCAATCTTTTCTATTCGCCTTTTTATTTGTCTAAATTCGTTCTTGGGAACATTTTCCGTACATAAATATATCGCATTGATATACATCGACGACGCATTTATGTATGCATGTATAAATAACAAAGGCGAATAGAGAGGATGTCAATCTTTTCTATTCGCCTTTTTATTTGTCTAAATTCGTTCTTGGGAACATTTTCCGTACATAAATATATCGCATTGATATACATCGACGATGCATTTATGTATGCCTGTATAAATAACAAAGGCGAATAGAGAGGATGTCAATCTTTTCTATTCGCCTTTTTATTTGTCTAAATTCGTTCTTGGGAACATTTTCCGTACATAAATATATCGCATTGATATACATCGACGACGCATTTATGTATGCATGTATAAATAACAAAGGCGAATAGAGAGGATGTCAATCCTTTCTATTCGCCTTTTTATTTGTCTAAATTCGTTCTTGGGAACATTTTCCGTACATAAATATATCGCATTGATATACATCGATGATACATTTATGTATGCTTGTATAAATAACAAAGGCGAATAGAGAGGATGTCAATCCTTTCTATTCGCCTTTTTATTTGTCTAAATTCGTTCTTGGGAACATTTTCCGTACATAAATATATCGCATTGATATACATCGATGATACATTTATGTATGCTTGTATAAATAACAAAGGCGAATAGAGAGGATGTCAATCTTTTCTATTCGCCTTTTT
>NW_027473217.1:0-2500 GCF_030347505.1 Rhynchophorus ferrugineus
CCTGATATGTTCGGGCATAGGCTGCGGTTGTCAAGGTGGTGGTAGTTAGTCCCGCCGTTTACCCGCGCTCGGCATCTCGATCCTTCTCTGAACGGATCCGAACGCGATCTGCTGAGCTGGTCTTTCCTGCGTAAGTATATGGACATTTTGAAATGTAGACTATCTGTCTATGGCTCTGGTGCTTGTTAAAGCTCCGAGCTGGTCTTTCCTGCGTAAGTATCGGGGACGGTTCACGTACGGGTCTCCGAGCGCCTGTTCGGTTCCGTCGCGGCCGTATTGCGTAAAATTTTAGATAAGGACAGTGGGAATCTCGTTAATCCATGCACGCGCCTTCCTGATATGTTCGGGCATAGGCTGCGGTTGTCAAGGTGGTGGTAGTTAGTCCCGCCGTTTACCCGCGCTCGGCATCTCGATCCTTCTCTGAACGGATCCGAACGCGATCTTAGTTAGGGACATTTTGAAATGTAGACCATGAGTCTATGGCTCTGGTGCTTGTTAAAGGTCTGAGCTGGTCTTTCCTGCGTAAGTATATGGACATTTTGAAATGTAGACTATCTGTCTATGGCTCTGGTGCTTGTTAAAGCTCCGAGCTGGTCTTTCCTGCGTAAGTATCGGGGACGGTTCACGTACGGGTCTCCGAGCGCCTGTTCGGTTCCGTCGCGGCCGTATTGCGTAAAATTTTAGATAAGGACAGTGGGAATCTCGTTAATCCATGCACGCGCCTTCCTGATATGTTCGGGCATAGGCTGCGGTTGTCAAGTTGGTGGTAGTTAGTCCCGCCGTTTACCCGCGCTCGGCATCTCGATCCTTCTCTGAACGGATCCGAACGCGATCTGCTGAGCTGGTCTTTCCTGCGTAAGTATATGGACATTTTGAAATGTAGACTATCTGTCTATGGCTCTGGTGCTTGTTAAAGCTCCGAGCTGGTCTTTCCTGCGTAAGTATCGGGAACGGTTCACGTACGGGTCTCCGAGCGCCTGTTCGGTTCCGTCGCGGCAGTATTGCGTAAAATTTTAGATAAGGACAGTGGGAATCTCGTTAATCCATGCACGCGCCTTCCTGATATGTTCGGGCATAGGCTGCGGTTGTCAAGGCGGTGGTAGTTAGTCCCGCCGTTTACCCGCGCTCGGCATCTCGATCCTTCTCTGAACGGATCCGAACGCGATCTGCTGAGCTGGTCTTTCCTGCGTAAGTATATGGACATTTTGAAATGTAGACTATCTGTCTATGGCTCTGGTGCTTGTTAAAGCTCCGAGCTGGTCTTTCCTGCGTAAGTATCGGGGACGGTTCACGTACGGGTCTCCGAGCGCCTGTTCGGTTCCGTCGCGGCAGTATTGCGTAAAATTTTAGATAAGGACAGTGGGAATCTCGTTAATCCATGCACGCGCCTTCCTGATTTGTTCGGGCATAGGCTGCGGTTGTCAAGGCGGTGGTAGTTAGTCCCGCCGTTTACCCGCGAACGATATCTCGATAAGTTAAAATTCAAAATGGTCCAAAGGTTAGGCTACTTTCGTAACTAATCGTATTACAATGCATGACCTTTTTTGATTAATGTGGTTTCTATTTAAAGCAGGTTTTACAGTTTTACCTAATTGTCAGTTTTCTGAATGTCTAAACTATTTTCGTCCAATTTTTTTGATTAATTCATTCCAATCGAAGGTTGTACGTATTATCGGTTGCGACGATACAGAATTCCATGTATCTGTGATTGATGAGCATGTCTTCATGTTCGTTGATCCTTCATTTCATTAGAACCAAATATAGTTGCCATGTGATATCGATTTGGCTCTGAATTCTCGTCATGTCGAATTGGTATTATATGGTCCCTCATAAGTAGGTGCACTTGAAGGTTCGTCAAATTATGCGGGCGTCCTCCCGCTATATTCAGGTATACATCGGAGGTTTTAATGCAGTTGTAACTGGCCTCACCGTTTAACCGCATATGATATACTGAAACGCGGATTTTATTCGCCATCGGACCGAACGGGCTCTAGAAGTACAATGCGGGTAATGATCGAATTCAGATGAATGGAATTAGTCTCCAATTCAATTTCCGCACGGGGCGATGTTTTTTAATTGTTTTTTGATAGTTCATCGCATTAGGTCTGAAAACTGTATATTTAATAGTCTCATAAGGTATAACTTATAAACGTATCTTGTGGTTCGTCTTCGAACTGAACGTACATTTAAGACAATGTTCCGAATTAAAATAGTGAATTTAATTCTGGAAATCGTAAGAAAATGTTTCCAAACATGATAATAGAATACAAAAAGAGTATAGGCTAGGTGCTTATCGGTTAAGATGAATGATATCCTTAAGTTTACACAACGTTCTGTAAAACGAATTTAGCAAAATAAAAGAGATTTACATCCCTTGTATTTGTCTTTATATACATACGCATATTATATGCAATATACTTATGTACGGAAAATGTTCCCAAGAACGAATTTAGACAAATAAAAAGGCGAATAGAAAAGATTGACATCCTCTCTATTCGCC
>NW_027473217.1:10000-17500 GCF_030347505.1 Rhynchophorus ferrugineus
ACAAACGAAGGGTGATAAGATTTTCGTAAACTAATCACATTACCGATCATCGTATATGTTCGTCGATATGAGGATCGAAACGTCGATTAGAAATATAATTGGCAAAATCGTTTTATTTTGCGCTCGATTTGTCCATTTATAACGAAATCCGTCGTAGGCCGACGATTATTACTCGTCGTCCTATATAACAACATCTTCATCGTATATATCTCCGCTTTCGGGCGTACATCTTTTAAAACCATATATTATAGGTACCCGAAAACAGCTACGTTGACGACGTCGAAATTCGATCGGAACTTCCGAACTTCGTAGATGGCTCTTTAACGTTCGACAATGATTTTTACAGACTTGTACGTTTACCTATTATATATATATAGGCATAACAACACACTGTAATGATCCTTCCGCAGGTTCACCTACGGAAACCTTGTTACGACTTTTACTTCCTCTAAATGATCAAGTTTGGTCATCTTTTCCTACACATCGACGACGCCGAAACGCCATCGCGTGTCGATCCGAAGACCTCACTAAATCATTCAATCGGTAGTAGCGACGGGCGGTGTGTACAAAGGGCAGGGACGTAATCAACGCGAGCTTATGACTCGCGCTTACTGGGAATTCCTCGTTCATGGGGAACAATTGCAAGCCCCAATCCCTAGCACGAAGGAGGTTCAGCGGGTTACCCGGGCCGCTCGGCCAGGGAAGACACGCTGATTCCTTCAGTGTAGCGCGCGTGCGGCCCAGAACATCTAAGGGCATCACAGACCTGTTATTGCTCAATCTCGTGCGGCTAGAAGCCGCCTGTCCCTCTAAGAAGAATAGTTTGTACGCCGACAGTAAAAACCGCGCACGAACCGCGAAACCCGAAAGCAACGCGGCCGGCGGGCCTTTAGGATGTCAAAAAGCGCCTAGTTAGCAGGCTAGAGTCTCGTTCGTTATCGGAATTAACCAGACAAATCGCTCCACCAACTAAGAACGGCCATGCACCACCACCCACCGAATCAAGAAAGAGCTCTCAATCTGTCAATCCTTCCGGTGTCCGGGCCTGGTGAGGTTTCCCGTGTTGAGTCAAATTAAGCCGCAGGCTCCACTCCTGGTGGTGCCCTTCCGTCAATTCCTTTAAGTTTCAGCTTTGCAACCATACTTCCCCCGGAACCCAAAAGCTTTGGTTTCCCGGAAGCTGCCCGTCGAGTCATATTAGGGAACGTCGACGGATCGCTAGCTGGCATCGTTTAAGGTTAGAACTAGGGCGGTATCTGATCGCCTTCGAACCTCTAACTTTCGTTCTTGATCAATGAAAGCGTTTTTGGCAAATGCTTTCGCTTCTGTTCGTCTTGCGACGATCCAAGAATTTCACCTCTAACGTCGCAATACGAATGCCCCCATCCGTTCCTATTAATCATTACCTCGGGGTTCCGAAAACCAACAAAATAGAACCGAGGTCCTATTCCATTATTCCATGCATACAGTATTCAGGCGAAATTTTAGCCTGCTTTGAGCACTCTAATTTGTTCAAAGTAAACGTGCCGGCCCACCTCGACACTCAGTAAAGAGCACCGCGGCAGGATTGAGTTGGGCCGTCGTAACCACGACGCGCACAACACGCACGCCGAAACGCACGCGCGACGGCGACGCGACACGACTAAGCCCACCGGCAGGACGTCTCGCGAAAAACACGCCAGTTAACACCGCGAACGATGAACCGGCGGCGCGAGACACAAATTCGACTACGAGCTTTTTAACCGCAACAACTTTAATATACGCTATTGGAGCTGGAATTACCGCGGCTGCTGGCACCAGACTGGCCCTCCAATTGATCCTCGTTAAAGGGTTTAGAGTGTACTCATTCCGATTACGGGGCCTCGGATGAGTCCCGTATCGTTATTTTTCGTCACTACCTCCCCGTGCCGGGAGTGGGTAATTTGCGCGCCTGCTGCCTTCCTTGGATGTGGTAGCCGTTTCTCAGGCTCCCTCTCCGGAATCGAACCCTGATTCCCCGTTACCCGTTACGACCATGGTAGGCGCAGAACCTACCATCGACAGTTGATAAGGCAGACATTTGAAAGATGCGTCGCCGGTGCGAGACCGTGCGATCAGCTTAAAGTTATTCAGAGTCACCAAGTTGTACGATGACGAGCGCGAACCCGAAACCGATTGGTTTTGATCTAATAAAAGCACTCCTTCCATCTCTGGTCGGAGCTCTGTTTGCATGTATTAGCTCTAGAATTACCACAGTTATCCAAGTAATTGTGGGTACGATCTAAGGAACCATAACTGATTTAATGAGCCTTTCGCGGTTTCACCTTAATTCGGTATGTACTGAGACATGCATGGCTTAATCTTTGAGACAAGCATATGACTACTGGCAGGATCAACCAGGGAACTGTTCTTATTATTTTATCGACACGAAGCAGATAAAACAAATACAGACACAGTTTATTTTATAAGTTTGACTTATAAAGAAACGTGTGCGTAAGACGACGATATATAATATATATCGACGACTAATAAAAAGGAGGTGCATGATAGCGCGCCTAGACGACGGAAAAACCGGTCCGAGGCGCCACGCTCTTACATTTTAATATTAGTTGTCTAATAAAACAAAACGATATCATCATCTTAGACACATCTTTTGTTTTTTTTATACACAACCGATCGACTAGGCACCCAATTATCTCGATTATCGACGACGATCGTCGACTACGTCGAAAATTGGATGCCGCAAAATATCGTTCGGCGTTTATAAGACCTCGAAAAACATTCTCTCCGAACCCTTCGCTAGATAGAAATATATAAAGCGACAAGGAAACCTCGTACGAGAAACGTTTCGTGATTTTTTATTTTATTCTCGCTCGGAGAGCAGAGAGCTATCGCAAAATGTGTTGCTGTTTTATGAACGTTCCGATGAAAAACCGATACGTCCATAAAAATAATAATTCCAATCGCATATGAATCGTGGATCATCTTCTTCTAACGAAGCCGAATGTTCCCGCCGAATTCGCGATCTCGCAGTGATACCGTCGTCGTCGTCGTACGCTTCCCGATATATCGAAAAAAACCGACCAGGAAGAACAACGAAACGACGATACAAAATCGCGAGAGCGTTACGAATATATAATAACACGACGAAATACGCTTTTTATTTAGATAAATAAAAAAATACGGTTCGGATCTTATATATTAACATATAATATGTAATACCACCTTCGCTGATCAAAAGCCACTCGGTAAAAGTGTCACAGCGCCGGTCGACCCGACCCGTCGTATCCGTCTCTCGTATCGCCCCACGTAGAAGCGCACACGATTTAAGCGCGGGTCTCTCGCCAGCTATCGGAAATGTATGGGTGTTTTAGAACAGATCGTTTATACGGACGTTGCGCAAATTTTTCGTTTTTACGTCTGCCCGTTCTCGTTATTATCGGAATGTTCCGATGAATAAACTTTAGCTTTAGACAACGTGAACTTCTAAAGCAATAATTTTAACCTCTCGTGTTAATACGTCCTCAGGCCGTTTCTAGACTGCCGATCACGTTCTTTAAAAGTCGGAAAATTCCGATCCATAAAATTATGCTAGTAGAATGTAAAGATCCTTCATAGGATGGATACTGTCACATATCGATACGGCGATCGGAGTAAAACTGTTCTCACGTATTTCAGGACATTTTAGGTTGTTACGTCGGCCCGTTCGTTATTATCGGTATATACCTATGAATAAATGTTTTGCTTGTAGAACGTAAGATTCCAAAAGAATGATTCGCCGAAACGATGGTGCACCCTTACGATCGGATATTTGCCGCTTATTGGCCATTTTCTATAATTCATCCGTTAGATATCGTTTATCGACTACGGATAAGGTTTTCCGATATCAGAATGTTCCTAAGGATGATTCGAAAGTGATTTGAACGAAGAATTTGATAGAATGAATCCTTTATTTATCCATTGAGTACAGGGTACGGAGTGTCTGCGGGGTCAGCTAATATATTATATTTCTCTCTCGACGTAATGGTAACTCGAAGTCCGAACCGCGCTCATGAAGCTCGGTTTCAATCCAATCCATGTTGGTCGGTTCCTCGAGAGGAACGCCGTATCTTCGCGGTCGACCGCCTAATGAATCAGGTGGTAAAAGTCCAAGCCCAGCGCGGCAACGGCAGGCGCGTTCAACGTTTTAACTGCCAATTCTACGGTCATTCATCGGCCAACTGTAAAGCCACTCCGGCCTACGTCAAGTCCCAAAGACAGAAATTCCCCGCCGAAATGCACCAACTGTTGAGAACCATACACCGCAAATTACTCGGGATGCAAGTGCCGACCTACTCCAAAAACAACCAAACCCAAAAGACCAATTCCTCCCCCCACTCATGTACGGGGAACTCAAGATAACAGTCGTCTGGCTGGTCTGGATTCCACTAGAACACGAACCCGATCTCCATTGGCGAAATACTCTTCGGAACATATTCAGATGACCAAGGAGATTTTCAGGCCATTTTCAACGCCATCAACCACACAGCTATTGGAAGAATTACTATCGGCCGGGATAATAGATGAGTTGGAACTTGGGCTTATTGCTCCAAGCGAACCAACTCACTACTCCTCCAATCGACCGACAATAATTGACTTTTTTATCTATCAAAATTCGAATCAAGCCTCTGACCTGCAAGTACTCCAAGATATCGATTCTGACCACAGGCCTATCCTCCTCACCCACCATCAGCGATTTTCCACTGAGTTCCACTGTCCCCAAGCAAGGTCAACCTAGTAAACGAAAAAAAAAGTATCTTCTCTTTGACGATCCTCATTATATTAGGACGATAGTTCCATTCTAAATTCTTGATTAATTACAGTTCCTATTTGTTCATTTCGAGACGTTCCCGTGATTAATACTTATCGTGTAGAAATTAGCCACAATCCACAATTAGCCACAGTTAGGAAAAATAAATTAATTATCATATAGTCATAAACGTAATAAAAATGAATACACATATTTTCGAAGTCACTCCAGAAATACTTTACCTTATTTTTAAATAACAATCTCGGGCCGTACCATTTTTACAAAACTTATTCTATATACTTACTATATAACAGATTATAATGATATAATATAATTCAATACAATAACTACAATATATATATATATATCTGAAAATTCTGTTTTTATAAAATGTCAGCTACTGTTTAACATTTCATTTTTTAAAATTTATATCCAATTGTGGTTCTGAAAAGAACCGATTTTGCAGGTAAGTAGTATATTGAAACACACATAGGTATGTGAATTAATTTACTTAGAACTGGTATATTTGGTGACTGCTTTGGTACCTTCGCTAACGGCGTGCTTAGCCAACTCACCGGGTAACAATAACCTAACGGCGGTTTGGATTTCTCTGCTCGTGATCGTTGATCTCTTATTGTAATGGGCGAGACGCGACGCTTCGGCGGCTATCCTTTCGAATATATCGTTCACGAAAGAATTCATGATCGACATGGCCTTGCTGGAGATACCCGTATCGGGATGAACCTGCTTTAAAACTTTGTATATGTAAATCGCATAGCTTTCCTTCCTCCTGCGCTTCTTTTTCTTGTCGCTCTTAGAGATATTTTTCTGGGCTTTTCCGGCTTTCTTGGCCGCCTTACCGCTTGTCTTCGGTGGCATTTCGAAATAAAAATCCCGACGTCTCACGTACCTCAAAGAGTACTTAACTAAAAAAATGCCTTTAATTCTAGAACTTATAACATTCGAAGGAACACTTCTAAGCCCCGCCCATAGCCCGAGTTAGAGTCTGATTGGTCGCGTATGATATAACGAGTTTGGCTCGCGGACAAAATTCCAGGCCGATCTGTAAGAAATTTCCAGTACCGTTTTTGATTTAAAGGTGAGCAGTATCTAACAACGATCGAGATTAACATGTCCGGACGTGGTAAAGGCGGAAAAGTGAAGGGAAAGGCGAAGTCTCGTTCCAATCGTGCGGGATTACAATTTCCTGTCGGTCGTATTCACCGACTTCTAAGGAAAGGAAATTATGCCGAACGCGTAGGGGCCGGTGCTCCCGTTTACTTAGCTGCCGTAATGGAATATCTGGCGGCCGAAGTTCTCGAGTTGGCGGGTAACGCCGCTAGAGACAACAAGAAAACAAGGATTATCCCTAGGCATTTACAATTGGCCATCAGAAACGACGAGGAATTGAATAAACTGTTATCTGGCGTTACTATTGCCCAGGGCGGCGTCTTGCCTAACATTCAAGCAGTATTATTGCCTAAAAAGACAGACAGCAAAACCAAATAGATAACGCAAACCGTTTAAAGTTTTGCATACGCCCTTTAATATCGGTCCTTTTCAGGGCCAACAAAATCGTATAAAAAAGAAGTTAGAATACGCGTTCTTATTAAAGAATAAATATTAACTAGAAAATTTGAAGGTTGTACGTATTATCGGTTGCGACGATACAGAATTCCATGTATCTGTGATTGATGAGCATGTCTTCATGTTCGTTGATCCTTCATTTCATTAGAACCAAATATAGTTGCCATGTGATATCGATTTGGCTCTGAATTCTCGTCATGTCGAATTGGTATTATATGGTCCCTCATAAGTAGGTGCACTTGAAGGTTCGTCAAATTATGCGGGCGTCCTCCCGCTATATTCAGGTATACATCGGAGGTTTTAATGCAGTTGTAACTGGCCTCACCGTTTAACCGCATATGATATACTGAAACGCGGATTTTATTCGCCATCGGACCGAACGGGCTCTAGAAGTACAATGCGGGTAATGATCGAATTCAGATGAATGGAATTAGTCTCCAATTCAATTTCCGCACGGGGCGATGTTTTTTAATTGTTTTTTGATAGTTCATCGCATTAGGTCTGAAAACTGTATATTTAATAGTCTCATAAGGTATAACTTATAAACGTATCTTGTGGTTCGTCTTCGAACTGAACGTACATTTAAGACAATGTTCCGAATTAAAATAGTGAATTTAATTCTGGAAATCGTAAGAAAATGTTTCCAAACATGATAATAGAATACAAAAAGAGTATAGGCTAGGTGCTTATCGGTTAAGATGAATGATATCCTTAAGTTTACACAACGTTCTGTAAAACGAATTTAGCAAAATAAAAGAGATTTACATCCCTTGTATTTGTCTTTATATACATACGCATATTATATGCAATATACTTATGTACGGAAAATGTTCCCAAGAACGAATTTAGACAAATAAAAAGGCGAATAGAAAAGATTGACATCCTCTCTATTCGCCTTTGTTATTTATACAGGCATACATAAATGCATCGTCGATGTATATCAATGCGATATATTTATGTACGGAAAATGTTCCCAAGAACGAATTTAGACAAATAAAAAGGCGAATAGAAAATATTGACATCCTCTCTATTCGCCTTTGTTATTTATACAGGCATACATAAATGCATCGTCGATGTATATCAATGCGATATATTTTTGTACGGAAAATGTTCCCAAGAACGAATTTAGACAAATAAAAAGGCGA
>NW_027473217.1:22500-36109 GCF_030347505.1 Rhynchophorus ferrugineus
TCATTTAAGCAAGCCGGAGATCTCACCCATTTAAAGTTTGAGAATAGGTTGAGGTCGTTTCGACCCCAATGCCTCTAATCATTCGCTTTACCGGATGAGACTCGTACGCTACGAGCGCCAGCTATCCTGAGGGAAACTTCGGAGGGAACCAGCTACTAGATGGTTCGATTAGTCTTTCGCCCCTATACCCAGTTCCGACGATCGATTTGCACGTCAGAATCGCTACGGACCTCCATCAGGGTTTCCCCTGACTTCGTCCTGACCAGGCATAGTTCACCATCTTTCGGGTCCCAGCGTGTACGCTCTTGGTGCGCCTCTTCTCGCGATGAGAACGAGACGCCCCGGGAATGCGGAGCGGCCACTTTTAAGGGTAAACCGCCCATCTTCCCTGAGTTCGTGCGAGACGAACTTTCACTTTCATTACGCCTTTAGGTTTAGTGATTCCCAATGACTCGCGCACATGCTAGACTCCTTGGTCCGTGTTTCAAGACGGGTCCTGAAAGTACCCAAAGCTATAGCGTCGCCGATCGGTCTAGGTCTGTTCGAGAACCTCGTCGCCAACAGTCATCAGAGGTCGGAAACGGCACCGGGTCCGATTACCGACGTGCATCTGACGCGCTTGCGACGAGCCGAACGCTAACGAGTAGCGGCCTTAAACCATTCGGTATACCGTCGAGCGAGTCGACCGCGAACACGAGGGTCCGTAAACGAAAACGGCGCGAACCGCAGTCTACGGTCTCCACCTCGAGCCTTAAGCCGACGCCCAACGGATCGCGACGTCCTACAAGGAGAAAAGTGCACGCGTTCGTCGCCGGATCGACGTACGAAAGGCGCGCGCAACGCCGAAACGTCACGTGTCACGCGATCGCACGCCGCCTACTACGAGCCGCGAATGAATTTCTCCCTTCGACCTTTCGGGTTTCTCAGGTTTACCCCTAAACGGTTTCACGTACTCTTGAACTCTCTCTTCAAAGTGCTTTTCAACTTTCCCTCACGGTACTTGTTCGCTATCGGTCTCGTGGTTATATTTAGCCTTAGATGGAGTTTACCACCCGCTTAGGGCTGCACTCTCAAGCAACCCGACTCTAAGGAGAGATCCTCTCGCCGTCAGTCACGGTCGCTACGGGCCTGGCACCCTCTATGGGCTGTTGCCCCGTTCAAGATGGACTTGGACGCGCGACGTAACGTCGAGATAATGGACCCTCCCGAACACCACATTTCCCGGCGCCCGATGTCGGCCGCGGGATTCGGTGCTGGGCTAATCCCTGTTCGCTCGCAGCTACTAAGGGAATCCTAGTTAGTTTCTTTTCCTCCGCTTAGTAATATGCTTAAATTCAGCGGGTAGTCTCACCTGCTCTGAGGTCGCTAGTTTAATATGCGTGGCGCTCGTAATCATCATAATAATGAAGATTAGGAGCCAATACGAAATATAAAAGTTTAGAATGGAAAAGACGCGCCGTCGAAAAACGGTGTTTTCTCCCTCGTATTCGAGAGACAACGCACCTACGATCCGACGTCGATTAAAAACTAATTTTATCGGATACGACGATCGTATTAATGGTGCGCGCTACGTTTATCACAAAAACGTGCGAACGACCGTTTTAAACACGTCTCATCCCTTTCATATTCGTACGACCCGTACGAGAGAGTTAGGTCACACGTACGGGTCCGCTGTCACGTTTTAGAACGTCGCGATCGAATCGCGCTTATACGCTCAGCACGCTCAGACATTTCTCGTCGATCGCGAAGATCAAAGAAAATCCGAGCAGTCTTGAAATGAGATACGACCCTCAGCCAGGAGTGGTCCGGGTATGAGATCCCAGGACCGCAATGTGCGTTCGAAATGTCGATGTTCATGTGTCCTGCAGTTCACAAGTTGACGCGCAATTAGCTGCGTTCTTCATCGACCCACGAGCCAAGTGATCCACCGTTTAGGGTAATCTTTTTTTAAGTTAGGTTTTAAACGCATATCGAAACGTTTCTATTATAAGACGACGACGACGACGACGCGCGCTCACGTCATAGACAGCGCTTGCGCCCCTTTCGCAGCCGCCGTCGACTTTAAAACGCTCTTACGGTTTATTTTCGTCTTCTCCACTACACACAACGAGAGGAGCGGAGACAGACTACTCGAAATGGTGACGTTCGTTGTAAATTTTCGTCGTCTCACCTCGTACGACAACAAAAGAGCATACGCTGATCATAGTTTGGCAATATTTTCGTAAACTAAATCTCACCCTTTTGGAATGAAACAAACGAAGGGTGATAAGATTTTCGTAAACTAATCACATTACCGATCATCGTATATGTTCGTCGATATGAGGATCGAAACGTCGATTAGAAATATAATTGGCAAAATCGTTTTATTTTGCGCTCGATTTGTCCATTTATAACGAAATCCGTCGTAGGCCGACGATTATTACTCGTCGTCCTATATAACAACATCTTCATCGTATATATCTCCGCTTTCGGGCGTACATCTTTTAAAACCATATATTATAGGTACCCGAAAACAGCTACGTTGACGACGTCGAAATTCGATCGGAACTTCCGAACTTCGTAGATGGCTCTTTAACGTTCGACAATGATTTTTACAGACTTGTACGTTTACCTATTATATATATATAGGCATAACAACACACTGTAATGATCCTTCCGCAGGTTCACCTACGGAAACCTTGTTACGACTTTTACTTCCTCTAAATGATCAAGTTTGGTCATCTTTTCCTACACATCGACGACGCCGAAACGCCATCGCGTGTCGATCCGAAGACCTCACTAAATCATTCAATCGGTAGTAGCGACGGGCGGTGTGTACAAAGGGCAGGGACGTAATCAACGCGAGCTTATGACTCGCGCTTACTGGGAATTCCTCGTTCATGGGGAACAATTGCAAGCCCCAATCCCTAGCACGAAGGAGGTTCAGCGGGTTACCCGGGCCGCTCGGCCAGGGAAGACACGCTGATTCCTTCAGTGTAGCGCGCGTGCGGCCCAGAACATCTAAGGGCATCACAGACCTGTTATTGCTCAATCTCGTGCGGCTAGAAGCCGCCTGTCCCTCTAAGAAGAATAGTTTGTACGCCGACAGTAAAAACCGCGCACGAACCGCGAAACCCGAAAGCAACGCGGCCGGCGGGCCTTTAGGATGTCAAAAAGCGCCTAGTTAGCAGGCTAGAGTCTCGTTCGTTATCGGAATTAACCAGACAAATCGCTCCACCAACTAAGAACGGCCATGCACCACCACCCACCGAATCAAGAAAGAGCTCTCAATCTGTCAATCCTTCCGGTGTCCGGGCCTGGTGAGGTTTCCCGTGTTGAGTCAAATTAAGCCGCAGGCTCCACTCCTGGTGGTGCCCTTCCGTCAATTCCTTTAAGTTTCAGCTTTGCAACCATACTTCCCCCGGAACCCAAAAGCTTTGGTTTCCCGGAAGCTGCCCGTCGAGTCATATTAGGGAACGTCGACGGATCGCTAGCTGGCATCGTTTAAGGTTAGAACTAGGGCGGTATCTGATCGCCTTCGAACCTCTAACTTTCGTTCTTGATCAATGAAAGCGTTTTTGGCAAATGCTTTCGCTTCTGTTCGTCTTGCGACGATCCAAGAATTTCACCTCTAACGTCGCAATACGAATGCCCCCATCCGTTCCTATTAATCATTACCTCGGGGTTCCGAAAACCAACAAAATAGAACCGAGGTCCTATTCCATTATTCCATGCATACAGTATTCAGGCGAAATTTTAGCCTGCTTTGAGCACTCTAATTTGTTCAAAGTAAACGTGCCGGCCCACCTCGACACTCAGTAAAGAGCACCGCGGCAGGATTGAGTTGGGCCGTCGTAACCACGACGCGCACAACACGCACGCCGAAACGCACGCGCGACGGCGACGCGACACGACTAAGCCCACCGGCAGGACGTCTCGCGAAAAACACGCCAGTTAACACCGCGAACGATGAACCGGCGGCGCGAGACACAAATTCGACTACGAGCTTTTTAACCGCAACAACTTTAATATACGCTATTGGAGCTGGAATTACCGCGGCTGCTGGCACCAGACTGGCCCTCCAATTGATCCTCGTTAAAGGGTTTAGAGTGTACTCATTCCGATTACGGGGCCTCGGATGAGTCCCGTATCGTTATTTTTCGTCACTACCTCCCCGTGCCGGGAGTGGGTAATTTGCGCGCCTGCTGCCTTCCTTGGATGTGGTAGCCGTTTCTCAGGCTCCCTCTCCGGAATCGAACCCTGATTCCCCGTTACCCGTTACGACCATGGTAGGCGCAGAACCTACCATCGACAGTTGATAAGGCAGACATTTGAAAGATGCGTCGCCGGTGCGAGACCGTGCGATCAGCTTAAAGTTATTCAGAGTCACCAAGTTGTACGATGACGAGCGCGAACCCGAAACCGATTGGTTTTGATCTAATAAAAGCACTCCTTCCATCTCTGGTCGGAGCTCTGTTTGCATGTATTAGCTCTAGAATTACCACAGTTATCCAAGTAATTGTGGGTACGATCTAAGGAACCATAACTGATTTAATGAGCCTTTCGCGGTTTCACCTTAATTCGGTATGTACTGAGACATGCATGGCTTAATCTTTGAGACAAGCATATGACTACTGGCAGGATCAACCAGGGAACTGTTCTTATTATTTTATCGACACGAAGCAGATAAAACAAATACAGACACAGTTTATTTTATAAGTTTGACTTATAAAGAAACGTGTGCGTAAGACGACGATATATAATATATATCGACGACTAATAAAAAGGAGGTGCATGATAGCGCGCCTAGACGACGGAAAAACCGGTCCGAGGCGCCACGCTCTTACATTTTAATATTAGTTGTCTAATAAAACAAAACGATATCATCATCTTAGACACATCTTTTGTTTTTTTTATACACAACCGATCGACTAGGCACCCAATTATCTCGATTATCGACGACGATCGTCGACTACGTCGAAAATTGGATGCCGCAAAATATCGTTCGGCGTTTATAAGACCTCGAAAAACATTCTCTCCGAACCCTTCGCTAGATAGAAATATATAAAGCGACAAGGAAACCTCGTACGAGAAACGTTTCGTGATTTTTTATTTTATTCTCGCTCGGAGAGCAGAGAGCTATCGCAAAATGTGTTGCTGTTTTATGAACGTTCCGATGAAAAACCGATACGTCCATAAAAATAATAATTCCAATCGCATATGAATCGTGGATCATCTTCTTCTAACGAAGCCGAATGTTCCCGCCGAATTCGCGATCTCGCAGTGATACCGTCGTCGTCGTCGTACGCTTCCCGATATATCGAAAAAAACCGACCAGGAAGAACAACGAAACGACGATACAAAATCGCGAGAGCGTTACGAATATATAATAACACGACGAAATACGCTTTTTATTTAGATAAATAAAAAAATACGGTTCGGATCTTATATATTAACATATAATATGTAATACCACCTTCGCTGATCAAAAGCCACTCGGTAAAAGTGTCACAGCGCCGGTCGACCCGACCCGTCGTATCCGTCTCTCGTATCGCCCCACGTAGAAGCGCACACGATTTAAGCGCGGGTCTCTCGCCAGCTATCGGAAATGTATGGGTGTTTTAGAACAGATCGTTTATACGGACGTTGCGCAAATTTTTCGTTTTTACGTCTGCCCGTTCTCGTTATTATCGGAATGTTCCGATGAATAAACTTTAGCTTTAGACAACGTGAACTTCTAAAGCAATAATTTTAACCTCTCGTGTTAATACGTCCTCAGGCCGTTTCTAGACTGCCGATCACGTTCTTTAAAAGTCGGAAAATTCCGATCCATAAAATTATGCTAGTAGAATGTAAAGATCCTTCATAGGATGGATACTGTCACATATCGATACGGCGATCGGAGTAAAACTGTTCTCACGTATTTCAGGACATTTTAGGTTGTTACGTCGGCCCGTTCGTTATTATCGGTATATACCTATGAATAAATGTTTTGCTTGTAGAACGTAAGATTCCAAAAGAATGATTCGCCGAAACGATGGTGCACCCTTACGATCGGATATTTGCCGCTTATTGGCCATTTTCTATAATTCATCCGTTAGATATCGTTTATCGACTACGGATAAGGTTTTCCGATATCAGAATGTTCCTAAGGATGATTCGAAAGTGATTTGAACGAAGAATTTGATAGAATGAATCCTTTATTTATCCATTGAGTACAGGGTACGGAGTGTCTGCGGGGTCAGCTAATATATTATATTTCTCTCTCGACGTAATGGTAACTCGAAGTCCGAACCGCGCTCATGAAGCTCGGTTTCAATCCAATCCATGTTGGTCGGTTCCTCGAGAGGAACGCCGTATCTTCGCGGTCGACCGCCTAATGAATCAGGTGGTAAAAGTCCAAGCCCAGCGCGGCAACGGCAGGCGCGTTCAACGTTTTAACTGCCAATTCTACGGTCATTCATCGGCCAACTGTAAAGCCACTCCGGCCTACGTCAAGTCCCAAAGACAGAAATTCCCCGCCGAAATGCACCAACTGTTGAGAACCATACACCGCAAATTACTCGGGATGCAAGTGCCGACCTACTCCAAAAACAACCAAACCCAAAAGACCAATTCCTCCCCCCACTCATGTACGGGGAACTCAAGATAACAGTCGTCTGGCTGGTCTGGATTCCACTAGAACACGAACCCGATCTCCATTGGCGAAATACTCTTCGGAACATATTCAGATGACCAAGGAGATTTTCAGGCCATTTTCAACGCCATCAACCACACAGCTATTGGAAGAATTACTATCGGCCGGGATAATAGATGAGTTGGAACTTGGGCTTATTGCTCCAAGCGAACCAACTCACTACTCCTCCAATCGACCGACAATAATTGACTTTTTTATCTATCAAAATTCGAATCAAGCCTCTGACCTGCAAGTACTCCAAGATATCGATTCTGACCACAGGCCTATCCTCCTCACCCACCATCAGCGATTTTCCACTGAGTTCCACTGTCCCCAAGCAAGGTCAACCTAGTAAACGAAAAAAAAAGTATCTTCTCTTTGACGATCCTCATTATATTAGGACGATAGTTCCATTCTAAATTCTTGATTAATTACAGTTCCTATTTGTTCATTTCGAGACGTTCCCGTGATTAATACTTATCGTGTAGAAATTAGCCACAATCCACAATTAGCCACAGTTAGGAAAAATAAATTAATTATCATATAGTCATAAACGTAATAAAAATGAATACACATATTTTCGAAGTCACTCCAGAAATACTTTACCTTATTTTTAAATAACAATCTCGGGCCGTACCATTTTTACAAAACTTATTCTATATACTTACTATATAACAGATTATAATGATATAATATAATTCAATACAATAACTACAATATATATATATATATCTGAAAATTCTGTTTTTATAAAATGTCAGCTACTGTTTAACATTTCATTTTTTAAAATGTATATCCAATTGTGGTTCTGAAAAGAACCGATTTTGCAGGTAAGTAGTATATTGAAACACACATAGGTATGTGAATTAATTTACTTAGAACTGGTATATTTGGTGACTGCTTTGGTACCTTCGCTAACGGCGTGCTTAGCCAACTCACCGGTAACAATAACCTAACGGCGGTTTGGATTTCTCTGCTCGTGATCGTTGATCTCTTATTGTAATGGGCGAGACGCGACGCTTCGGCGGCTATCCTTTCGAATATATCGTTCACGAAAGAATTCATGATCGACATGGCCTTGCTGGAGATACCCGTATCGGGATGAACCTGCTTTAAAACTTTGTATATGTAAATCGCATAGCTTTCCCTTCCTCCTGCGCTTCTTTTTCTTGTCGCTCTTAGAGATATTTTTCTGGGCTTTTCCGGCTTTCTTGGCCGCCTTACCGCTTGTCTTCGGTGGCATTTCGAAATAAAAATCCCGACGTCTCACGTACCTCAAAGAGTACTTAACTAAAAAAATGCCTTTAATTCTAGAACTTATAACATTCGAAGGAACACTTCTAAGCCCCGCCCATAGCCCGAGTTAGAGTCTGATTGGTCGCGTATGATATAACGAGTTTGGCTCGCGGACAAAATTCCAGGCCGATCTGTAAGAAATTTCCAGTACCGTTTTTGATTTAAAGGTGAGCAGTATCTAACAACGATCGAGATTAACATGTCCGGACGTGGTAAAGGCGGAAAAGTGAAGGGAAAGGCGAAGTCTCGTTCCAATCGTGCGGGATTACAATTTCCTGTCGGTCGTATTCACCGACTTCTAAGGAAAGGAAATTATGCCGAACGCGTAGGGGCCGGTGCCTCCCGTTTACTTAGCTGCCGTAATGGAATATCTGGCGGCCGAAGTTCTCGAGTTGGCGGGTAACGCCGCTAGAGACAACAAGAAAAACAAGGATTATCCCTAGGCATTTACAATTGGCCATCAGAAAACGACGAGGAATTGAATAAACTGTTATCTGGCGTTACTATTGCCAGGGCGGCGTCTTGCCTAACATTCAAGCAGTATTATTGCCTAAAAAGACAGACAGCAAAACAAATAGATAACGCAAACCGTTTAAAGTTTTGCATACGCCCTTTAATATCGGTCCTTTTCAGGGCCAACAAAATCGTATAAAAAAGAAGTTAGAATACGCGTTCTTATTAAAGAATAAATATTAACTAGAAAATTTATAAATAATCTGATCTGTACTGAATATTCCTTTATTACTGTTTTAGAGTATCGATCGATCGGTTCCCTAATTAGTTACGGCTCTATCTAGAAAATAATCATTTAAGTAATAATAAGATAATAAATAAATTATATAAATATTCTTTCTTTTATAAAGTTATATTGTGGTTCTGAAAAGAACCGTTTTTTTTTTCTATTAAAAAAATACGGTCTTGGACGAACGTATTTTTTAGGGAAGTCGTAGCACGTCCAGGAGTGTCGGGATATTTGTAATTTTCAACTCCGTGTCTTCTTGATCTGACGATGAAATGTGTCGCCTGTTTAATATATCGTCATACGTAGTAGAAATAGTTTTATTTCTTTTTCTTTGGTGATACTGGTTTTTTAGTTTTCGCACCTTCACCAGCGGCAACACGAACAGTTGAGGTCGTCGTCTTAGCACTTTTCGGTTTAGGCGCCTTGGCTTTTTCGTAGGTCCGGCTTTATTAGATTTTTTCGCTTTGGAAGGCGATTTCGGGGATCTTGCGGCCGTGTTGCTTTTTGCTGCTTTCGAAGATGAACTATTAGCGGCGGCATTGGAAGCGGACGTAGTCGTGGCGGCGGTAGATTTCTTTCCTGTTTTCTTTTCGACGGCTTTTTTGGCAGAAGCTTTTTTCTCGGCCAAAGTTGCAGATTCACCTTTCTTACTTTAGCTGTGGTTTTCTTAGTTGAGGCGGAGGCGGCGGTCGTCTTTTTTTCCGTTTTCTCTGAGGTTTTTTTGGCAGACGCTTTTTTACCACCGGCTGTCGTAGCTGTCGCGGCACCTCCTACTGGTTTTCGTTTATTTTTCTGTCCGGTTTTGGCAGTGGCCGTTTTTCTTTTCTTCGTACCTGCGGCTGTCGTACCTCCTGCTTTACGTGCCGAAGCCGCTAATTTAAATGATCCGGAAGCTCCTTTGCCCTTCGTTTGTACCAAAACACCCGAAGCGATCCAACGTCTTTATATATTTCTTTATAAAGGGCGATAATTTGTCAGCATCCACTTTGTAATTGGCCGCTATGTATTTTTTAATAGCTCTGAAGGAAGTTCCGCCTTTCTCTTCAATCCTTTAATTGCACTCGTTACCATATCAGCGATCGGAGGATGACTAACTTTCGATTTAGAACTCTTCGCCTTGCTCGAAGTGGATTTTTTCTTTCTTCCCTCCTGCAGACGAACCTGCGCTACCGGCTGTAGCTGATGCGGCTCCCGTAGCCGACACCGAAGATGAATTCGACCCGGCCGGTGTGCCTGTTGACGATGCGTTAACAACGGCGGCGGAATTTCCTCCACTCCCTTGATTCGACGAAGGAGAAACCGCTTGTCCGCTAATATCGACGTCCGACATTCTGATATAATTTCTTAATTTTTCCTTATAAGAACGTTCTAATCACGATTCGTTTGACAAAGTTACGTACGTGCGTATGCTTCTCGTTCGCGTATTTTAACTGTCTGGCGGTCGCTCTCATTTAATGCGTACCCTATATGATATGAGCCGAACGGAGGACTGAACGGTCGAGCGCGAACGACGTTCCATATTCCGGCTTCGTCGAAACGTTCATCGAGCTTGGAACCGTTTACTTATTTCTCATATTAAATACATAAATCCTTTAGAATATCATACGATTTATGTTCGAGGCGTTAAAAGATAAAACGTAGTAGAAGTAGCAAACTTTACCAATAAATTTTACGTGACTATCGTCTTAGAAGGAAGCACAAAATCAAGCGTTGCTCTCGATTCCGTCGAAACTACCATTTACATTCGAGTTATAGACTTTCGGTTATAACTATGAAAATATATCTTTTCAAATCTACGTCCCCCGATATATCGTCTTTTGATATAAATGCAATTCCGTACAGATCTAATGCTATTATTGGAGAAACGAGACATATTATTCCTAATTGATGCGGTACAGATTGTTCGTTGTCCAAAACGAATCTATATCGAAACGTACCGTTGTCGAATTAACTGTAAGAAAACAATGACATGAAAATTAACCGATCCTATACTAATATACTTCTTATTTAACGGTTTCTTAACACCATCCGAACTCTGGGTTACAATCGAACGTATCGGGTGAGCAACGATATCGAGACGTCTATAAGAATATCGTGTCAAACCCTTCTGTATCGATACAATGCTCATATATATTATAGTATATTTTGCTTCTTTAGTTGAAATCTGTTTTCATAAATAGTTATCTAAAGTCAATAAATACATGGAACGCGATCTCCATACATACGTGCGTAGAACTACCGTACCTTCTTTGAAATCTTAAGGATTCTCCAAGCTCATCGACGCGAAGTTTATCTCGGAGTATTTTCTCTCTAAAGGAAAACTATATTAAAGCTTCAACGAAGATTCGGTATTCGATTGTTCACCATCATTTACATTCTTGTCATTAACCTAACATTTTATTATGAAATCTTATTTTAAACTTTATCTATCTTTTTATATTACGATCGTCTATTATAATGCAGTATATTTGTTACTTTACAAGTAAATCTTAGATGAAAGGAGCAGATATTTAATAAAATTTAACGTCATCTTAGTCCATTTTCGAATAATAAATTTCTTTTTTTATGCTAGTAAATTTGTGGCTCTGAAAAGAACCGTTGTTTTCTTTAGTTGAATAGATACGTTGTTCTGTTTTAATTGGTCAGCATATATAATACTTTATTTAACCGCCAAATCCGTATAGGGTTCGTCCTTGGCGTTTGAGGGCGTATACTACATCCATGGCAGTAACGTTTTCCTTTTGGCGTGTTCGGTATAAGTGACGGCGTCTCTGATAACGTTTTCCAAAAATACTTTTAATACACCTCTGGTTTCTTCATAAATTAGACCGGATATACGTTTAACTCCACCCCGCCTAGCCAATCTTCTGATGGCGGGGTTTCGTAATACCTTGGATATTATCACGAAGCACTTTACGATGCCGCTTAGCGCCTCCTTTTCCCAAACCTTTACCACCTTTACCTCTGCCCGTCATGATTTATTCAATTTAGTATTAAAAGAAAGCAAATTTATATCGAATTGTGCAGCGTACACCTCGAATACTACGGGTAACTATTTCAATTTCAAATCCTACCATGGGTTTTGTTGAGTTCGAATCGGGTCCCGCCCACAGATGCTAGCCGGACCAATCAGAATATCTTCACACATTATTAAAAAGGGAGATTTCTTTGACACCTTCGATCAGTTTCCAAAAGTTCGTTGGTGCTTGCGCTTGTAATCCTTCCTACACGTTTGAAGTCAGACCCGTTTAGACGATGGCTCGTACCAAGCAAACTGCTCGAAAATCAACCGGAGGTAAGGCTCCCAGAAAACAATTGGCTACTAAAGCAGCCAGGAAAAGCGCTCCCGCTACCGGTGGTGTTAAAAAACCGCATCGTTACAGACCCGGTACGGTCGCTCTAAGAGAAATCCGACGCTATCAGAAGAGTACCGAATTATTGATTAGGAAATTGCCTTTCCAACGATTGGTTCGCGAAATCGCTCAGGATTTCAAGACCGATTTACGTTTCCAAAGTTCGGCAGTGATGGCTTTGCAAGAAGCTAGCGAGGCCTATTTGGTTGGTCTCTTTGAAGACACCAATTTGTGTGCGATCCATGCTAAACGAGTAACTATCATGCCTAAGGACATTCAATTAGCCAGACGCATTAGAGGCGAACGTGCATAAATGCTACGGCTGTCCTATATTAAGGTCGTTTTTTGTATTTATATGAAAAAAAAAGGTTCTTCTCAGAACCACCAACTTCTATTAGAAAAAAGAGACATTGATATTTTTTTCCGTTTATATGACGCTTTAGTTATAATATTTGTGAATTGAATTTAGAATATTATGCTCACAAATATATTGTGAATATTGAGGAATCCTTAGTAATAAGGTGTGAACACCTGCTGGATTGACTTGAAGTTTATATCACGATAAGAAAGGGGTATCACATATACTGTTATTATGTTACCGTAAAGGAATGAATATATAAAATAAAATATTTTTTCTGGATATTTTAACATTTTTATGAACGATTACTATATTTTAATTTATTTGACTTCGTATATATCCTATCTTCTTAACAATAGTTTATTTCTTTTTTTCTTCTTTAAACATTTTGGGGCTCTGAAAAGAGCCGTTTTCCACCCTTCATATTATTATGATCACCTTCAAAATAATATATTTCGTTTACTTAGAACTGGTATATTTAGTGACAGCTTTGGTACCTTCGCTAACGGCATGCTTAGCCAATTCACCGGGTAACAATAACCTAACGGCGGTTTGGATTTCTCTGCTCGTGATGGTCGATCTTTTATTGTAATGGGCGAGGCGCGACGCTTCGGCGGCTATCCTTTCGAATATATCGTTCACGAAAGAATTCATAATCGACATGGCCTTGCTGGAAATACCCGTATCGGGATGAACCTGCTTTAAAACTTTGTATATGTAAATCGCGTAGCTTTCCTTCCTCCTACGCTTCTTTTTCTTATCGCTCTTAGAATGTTTTTCTGGGCTTTTCCAGCCTTTTTTGCCGCTTTACCGCTTGTCTTCGGTGGCATTTTAAACGAATGAGATTCGCGACCTACCCATACAGCAAAAGATAAAAGACTAAACCGAAATATACCTATAGTCGTTTAATTATTTGATAAATGACGCTACACTTCTAAGCTCCGCCCATTCTTGGCGTTATGTCGTAGAAAGCTCTGATTGGTCGAGTAGGAAACGTACTAGTGTTTTGAGAAGTTGCCGAATAAAAGCTATTCGCTGGACAGTTCACTGCCAGTTGTTCATTCGTTGTCGAAAGGACGTGAGCGTTGTCGCCATTAGTTTTTCGGTTATTTTTAGTTTAAAAAAGTTAGCAATACAATGTCTGGACGTGGTAAGGGTGGAAAAGTGAAGGGAAAGGCGAAATCTCGTTCCAACCGAGCGGGATT